>NC_056565.1:22895052-22940704 GCF_013358625.1 Macadamia integrifolia
TTTTTTTTTTTTGGTAATGGAATTTGGACAGTCATTGTCATCAATAAGTGAAGCAGAGCCTCACTTGCAAAACCATACTTAAAAGCAACACAGACGTAGCTGGGTTCTGTCTTATTTGCAGCTGTAATGGAAGGACTTATCTTTGGAGTTGTTTTGGTCTCATTCTTGCTGGAACTCCAACAGTCAAATAAAAAATGGGTAATTTATAATGTCATCCCTAAAGAATGTCAGTATTATAGAGACACACCTTCTCTTTCATCAAATTACGCTTAGACCCCTTATCCATTAAGTAAAGATTTGAAATGACATTTTTACCCTTTTAACTAAAACAAATAAGAAATCATATTTTACCTAAGTTACTTCTCACAGACTGTTAATCATGAGTTGTGACCATCCGCAGCTACCGCCGGTGGTTCCAGCTTCTTCTCCGGTGGAACTTGTCACTCTCTCTCTCTCTCTCTCTCTCTCTCTCTCTCTCTCTCTCTCTCTCTCTCTCTCTCTCAACCTCGAGGCCAAAATGGCTACATTTCATATCCCACAGATAAGTTTGGTTGAGAAAGGCAGGAGGATGCCAAGGAGACTAAACTGAAAAAATCTTAAACAAAGCACCGCTATGGCATCTCTCCTCTCTCTCCCTTCCTCGTCTTTCTTCTCATCTTTCCTCTACTCTGCTAAAGCTCAATCTTTCCCAAGAAAGAGACAAACTCTTCATTTTACAAAGTCTCCCATTGTCAATTCACTCAGCTCGCCTAGAATTGAGACACTTCCACCAGTCGTGCAGAGCTTCTGGAAGTGGGTTGTGAGGAAGGGGTGATTTCGGCAAAATCTTCGCTGGTAATGCCCGGAATTGTACCGGAAGGACTGGGTCTGGTTGCTCAGAGGGATATACATTTAATTAAGAAGACGAAAATGCAGAATATAAGTCCAAAAAAGAAACTAACTGACTCCAGTGGTCGTGTGGATACTCCGTCCAATGAGGAACAGCAAGGGCACGAAAGCCGCAAAGAAAAGAGAATTCCAACATGTACACGACACCAATCGCTTATGTACTTCTGAAGACCAGCACTAGAGGATCTCTGTTTCAAAGCCATAGTTACTTACTCAGATCAAAACCACCTTTCCTGCCAGGAAGGGTTTTTCGAAAAAAAAAGGAAAAAGAAAAAAACCAATAGAATCTTTGATTGCGAGTCCAATTCGAGTCAAATAAACCAATCTACTTCTAAAATCCCCTTCACTCCAACAAGTCATACATGCCCATCCCCTCATCGTCACCGTCGGCCGCTCCAACGATGCCACCATCATGGCTCACCTCCTCGGCGCATTTGGCTCAAATCGCAGAGAGTCATTGCTGGTTGTCGCGAGTTTACGTTGATCGCAGCGAATTCCTACTGGTCGCCGCTGCCGTTGCCATCGCGATCTCCAGTGCTCGATTTGGGAAAAAATATAGTAACTATCGATTTGAGGATGAGACTTATTACATGGGCATTTTAGGTACTTCACATTTAGTAAGGGCAGTTTGGTATTTAAAATAAAATATAATAACTGACATCAGCATATAAGGTATATTCCTTAATGGAGACTGACGGTAAAGGGTCTAAGGCTAATTTGGTGAAAAAGAAGGAGTGTTCCTATGATCTAAGTATTCTTTAGGGTGTGACACTGTAAATTACCCATAAAAAATCAAATTTTAAATGGGTTTTTTTTATTAAAAAAAGGTTAATAAAAAAAATTCAAAAATCAAAATCCAAATAGGTATTCTTTTTTATTAAGAAAAGGACAATGGATCATCTCAGAGGAAGATTTTTTTTTTTAAAGCTCTGTGTTTCTTGGTTTTGTCTTCTTTGTTTTAACCAGTAGTAACCTGTCGTCACTGCTCTAAACAATTGGAAGTTTCTACTTTCTTAGGCCTGACAAATGCTCCATTATGTGAAACCCTGTGCTTGATGTTTATTCTCTGGCTGGCCTTCAGTGATTTGTCTAAAGTGAACCCAACCACCTTTTTGTTTTTATTGTTATGGTGATGATCATGATCTCTAGTGAGTGAATTGATATGGATAGAACATCTTTGATTGACTTGATTTCTCTTAACATATTCTATTTTATAATTGAAGTGGGCAAGTGATACTCTGTTTTTGGTGGGAGTATGTCATCTTCCATGATTTGCTGTTTTTTTTGTTTTTTTGTTGGTCAATCTCCTCGTTCAGGAGAAGGGGATAGAAGGAGATGGTGTGTAATGGAATCTTTACATTCAACCAATGGGAGCACTAGAGGGACATCATATGGCTCTAATAAAAAAAGAAGAGGTTTCCTTGAAGTCACAATGAATAGGTTTCAGTTCATCGTGTCTCATCAACACCTTGCAAGAGATATATAAAGAGAAAGAAGATTACATCAAGACCCTCTCTTCTTTTACAGAGCAATGAAGAAAAATTTTGTCCTATAAAAAATCCACATGTTGAAAAGAAGAATCTGTTAAGATATAAGAGTGTGAGAGATATTGTTGACGGCCTTTTCTCTTTCATTGATAATTATATGGGTATGGGCAATCGATGGATTTATTTGGTTATATACTTATAAATATTATATGATGGGAGATGGATCCAAAAAGAGCAATTGGTTTAAGATTGAGAGAAGATGTGAGTTGGACTTTACCTACAGATGCAATATGTAAGAAATTTTGATCCTTATTTTCCTTTTGGATCTTTTGGGTGTTACTGTTTGTTGGGTGGTCCACGCAGCAATCCACAATCCACCACCACCTCTTATCAGTTCGATGTTTGATCATTGATGGGTTTGGTAGTCCCTAGTGACCACCAACCTTCCATCTTGGGAGTGGGAATGGGAATTGGCCAGTTGGGTCCCCATTCTCCCTGTCTTGTTTAGTATTCCTTCCTTTTTGGAAGTGCAAGTGCTCCTTTTCATGGGATAACATCTCTCTCTCTCCCCTGTAATGGCCTGATGGGTGTGCTTGGGCTCCACTTTAACTGTGATGACTGCTTGTTCTCAGGCTCTACTCAGAAGATTGGCAAGGCAGATAGAACTTTAGTTACAATGGAGCAACCTTACCATTACACCAAGGTCCATCTTGTGATAGCTGAATTTTCATGGTTGATTCTCTTTTTTCTTGTCGTTCAACTTAAAAATGGACATTGAAATGCTCATGGATACTATGAGTTTCGGTTTCTTCAGAAAATTCTTAAACCCAACCAAAAGAGTAGAAGGGCTAAGGGAGGTCTAACTGAGTATGAGCTACAATTCTAACCCAATCAAATGCCCGAAAAATTTCTGGTCTAAGTTGAGTTGATGGTAATTCTCAATCCAAACAAAAGGACCTTTAGGCTCCGTTTCGTTGCAAGGGAATTAAATGGAGTGAAGTGAAATTTTCATATTTAAAAAGAAATGTTTGTAATCATTACTCAATGTGACTATATCATTAACTTCAAATTATTCCATATTTAATTATTAAATTTCATTTTGTTTTGCATCCAAAATCCTTCACTATACTATGTAAAATAAAAATTATTTATATAATATATCCTTACTAAATATGGTTAAAAATAAAGTATTTTATATAATCGCATGGGATCACATAGAGCAAATAATTGCAACCAAATATTGCCTTAGGTTTTCAAAACTTTAGAACCAATGCAAAGTTCAATCCAATGCAGCCCCACTCAATGGGCCAGTTCAGGTTAACCTAACCCAAATTGGATTGATCATGGGCTTAGAGCTGCCCGATTTGTAATCAGGCTGGGCTTAAAAGGCCTCTAAAGGATTGGACTGCCCATAGTGTCATGTGTAACATCTAACACCACTAAGAAAACATTAACCCATATTTTTATGTTGACCGTCGGCTTTCCTATAGCTAGCTGATCAACTAATGGGAAGGTTGGAATGGGAGGGATATAGGGGACTTTTTCAATGGGAGAAAGAGAGAGAAAGACAGATTTGGAAATACTGCTAGCACACCCAACCTTTTTCCCTTTTATGTTTATGGGATAATTTCGTTTACACTGCCCCCAAGTCGATAAGATAAGCTAATTTCAATAGTCCCACTACTTGAGCCACGTGGTAGGATGATATGGTAAAGGATAGGCAGGTCTAGGCTTTAATTAGCCACGTGTTAAAATTCAAAACCTAATTCAATCAAACACCCTCCATATGTTGGTATGCATCTAACATCCTTGTATTTTTCAGCAGTGTATACCCATGCACCATCCCATAGTTCTTAGATTTTTAAAGATTTTCCCCAACATCATTTGCATGTATATTCTTAGTTTTATTTTAAATTTTCTGAGTTAAACATTATAAAAACCCTAATTTCTATTAAATTAAATACTTATGACAAAAGTAGAAACTAATAAATAAAATAAATACATTCTACCAAAAAAATTAGAAATTTGTGTGTCATGCATTCTTATATAATACAGCATTTCCTTCTTCTTTTTTTTTTTGGAATTTTTAATTGTTTGTATTTTTATTATTTAAAATTCATTTTTTTCATCTATCATAAAAGCATTTTTTGCAGATCTGTTTGCCAAAAACCCATTAAAACACAAAATTCAAACAATCAAAAGTTGTAGATCAGATTATCGTCTCTACAACATACTACAATGTTAATCTCATATTCAAGTTATTTTTTTAAAATTAAATTTTGAAAAATAAAACAACCAAATCTGATGTAAGGGACTTTTGTTGGACTATCTACCAAAAGCCAAACATTATCAACTTTTTTGATCCATGTTTGATCTAAAACATATCTAAAATTCATCAAACATATATTATCAATTTTTTTTTTCTTTTCTAATATTAATCGATTATATTAAAATCAATTACATTTTTTTTTTAATCATATTGAATCCATGCATAGTTATTTACTTCGGATTCTGGAATTATTTGGATGAAGAACTATTCGAAATAATTCGTTTTATTAATTCAATGATTCGGTCAAAATATCGGTATATAAAGCGGGGATAATAAATTTTGGATTCGGATTCGGGAATTATTCATTTACAAAAATAAAAAATGGACAAAAAATTTGGAATGTGATTTTTAATATTTGTAATATTTGTTTCATATTATCTATCAATTATCATATGTACATAACATACAAATGATATAAAAATTAAATTTTTAAATTTAACAATAAAAAATAATATATTTAGCTCTTTTTTTTATAAACTCATTTCGTATTACTCAAATAATTAAATCAAAAAGAGAGAGAGAGAGAGAGAGAGAGAGAGAGAGAGAGAGAGAGAGAGAGAGAGAGGAGGACAAATTCAGTTGGAACCACGTCACACACCATGCATGTTCACCTTAAATACTAGAAAGAGTAACAGCTGAAAGATTTAGTTAAACCAAAATGGGGTGAGAGACTTCTTTTGATAGAAGGGTGGGAGATTACCTCAAGAAAGATAGCTTTGTCAGTTTTTATTAAAAACAAGAAGAAAAGTAACATTCGAGTAATAAATGCATAACAATCACACTATTTCTAAGGCTTATTGACTTATTCAAGATAAAGTTTTTTTTTTTTAATGGGATAAAATTCAATTATAATTCGGATAAAATTCAGTTCGGATGAATTATTCACAAATTTAAAAAAAAAAAATCTATAAAGTCATGACTTTTTCAGAGTTTTTTATTTGATTCGGATTCTAACCAAATTATTAGAAAATTCAGTAAAATTATGTTCGGCATTAAATAACTAGGGTAGTCAACCTCATTTAGTTGGGACATGGTTATGATTGTTGTTGATGGTGTTGTTGTAATCAATTATGTTTAAAAAAAATAAAAAATAAAAAACCGTAGTTCTCCATATATATTAAACTTCAAAAAATTTAAAACTTGCATGCAAATCAAGTTAACACACTAAACTAACCATGGCATGAACCAAGGAAAAATACTAGGAGAAAAAGAAAACACAACTGTACTCTGGTCCTTCCAACAGAAGAAATTTTGGTTTCAAATCATAAAAGCGCTTTGTTTTTTGTTTTCTTTTTTTGTTTTTTTGTTTTTTTGTTTTTTTGTTTTTTTGTTTTTTTTGTTTTTTTGTTTTTTTGTTTTTGTTTTGTTTTTTTTTTTTTAATCATCGAAGAAACAGAAGTGACTTTACTATTTGTTAAAAAACATTTACAAAATTAGCAGCAATTGATCTACCGTTTGCCATTGTTGCTTTCGGAATGGAAGTAAAGTGAGATACTTGTTTTGAGTGAGCTCGTAGTCTACATACGACACCGTCCATTGTTTTATATACAGATAAAAAAGGAGAGGCTGTACTTAAGGCCACCAAAAAATGTGCAGATCAAAAGAGAGTTTTTGGATGATCTCCGAGATGGTCCAGATTTCTGTTACTTTCTGTCCTTGCCTGGATGCAGACAGTACTCCAAGCAAAGAGCTCTGGTGCCTCCTTCAAAAGAGTTTCATAATAATATTTTGGATGTTTAAAACACCAAAAGGTAGAAACAAAATTCGGCGTCGAATTTTTGAATAATGAGGGAGATTTTCTCTCAAGAATCAATTATTTCAATTGGACTATAGGGGCAAGATTAGCATTTAATCTTGCCCGCTAATCTTGCCTTTCTCTCATCATTCTCGGGTGGGATGAACCATGGATGATTTTTTGTTTAAGGTTATGATTTTTTTTAATGTTTCTAAAAGATTAAAAAAGATATGGACCATATAGCTTTAATAATCTGGCCTCTGCAACCCAGGCAGTAGCCAAGTTTCATTATGCTGTACATGGCAGAACCCCTCCTGGTGTAAACTTCAACACAAAAATTACAATCTATGTATTTTATTTTATGAAAAAATGATGTGCTCATTGCTAACCTTCTTGACCTTGTAACTCCTTTGAATACAAATCGTAATGTATTCACGCACTTCTATTGGCTTGACATAAAAGATATCAATATGAACCAGAAGCATGTCTATCCTTGCCCCCCTTATTAATTGTTTTAAGTGGTGGGGATTGATTTTACTGGTATTCCACCATTACCATGTTCACTAGATTCAGTTCAACTCTCTCATGATGAGTTTGGGACCATAATTTTAAAAACCAGACCAGTAGTCAACCGCAAAGATTCCGGTTTGTTCCAACAGCCAGGAGTAGATTCCGGTTCAGTCCAACAGCTAGGAGTGCGTTTGGTAATACTACACGGGAGTGTTTCCAGTATTCTTTTGTTTCAGGGGAACACTGAAAAATCATAAACGCATTTGGTAACACCTCTTCATTTCTGTTTCCCACTGAATAAACTCACATGAGAACATAAATAGCAAAACAAAAAATGTTACTCCCCATAGAGAAAAGCCTCTCAGAAACAGGGGTAACAAAAAATAGTTTCAAGAGACATACATGACTCGTAAAGGGAGAACCAGATCCTCTCTAGCGCAGTCGAGTGCTCAGCGCATATCCAACAGCTAGGAGCCCCTTGGAACATGTGCCTGTGTGTTGGGGTGTGTGCCCAAGTGCACCCAGCTATTGGATGTAGGCTGGGCACCCAGCTGCACTAGAGAGTATCCGTGTAAAAAAATAGTAAAACACTCCCAAAGAGTTGGTTACCAAAACAAGTTACTTGTCCAGAAATACTCCCAAAGAACAGAAACTGTTTAGAAGTGTTCCCCAAAAACAGTATCATTCTAGAAAGGAAAAAAATGTTTCCAAACGTGACTTTAGTTTCATGGGAACAGAGTCCACAGAGTTTTAGTCTTGTCCCTTTTTTTTTGAAACACTGCCTGTAGCAAACCATGAAGGTATAACAAGTCCAGTTAATATTCCATGCTTGAAGATCCATATGGTAATAAGGATCCAGCTCTTGGATCCACTGCAGTTATTATCATCTCATATCCCAAGCACTTTATGCATCACTAGCTTTAACAATCTGGCCTCTTCAAGATTATCTTACCTTGAATAGGATGTCATAGATCAAAGTTCACTTGTTTTCTGAGCTTAAACAAAATCTGAGAAATGGTACATAGTCCATTTCTTCAAGCCTATTGCCATGTACTATGACATCCATTTTCACTGCCATGAGAAACACAAGCTCTCTTCTTCCACCTTCTTGCAGAGGTTTGAACACTGGTCCCCTTCCCTTGATATAAGTTCATGTTCTTGCTACCTTTGGATATATGTACAGAAAATTGTGCTTTCATCCCCTTATGCATGTAGTGTGAAGCAACAGGAACTAATGGTGGACAGGTATGCCATTCTAAAACAAGGGAGGAGTAGTAATTCTATGAGCTAATGGTGATTAAAAACATCTTCTCTAGTGGCTGCAAATTGTGCATAAAGACAGGGCATTTCAATTGGCAGTGCTCTGTTAATTAAGATCATCACAGAGTTCAGAAACACTTAATGATAGCTTGTAAGTGAGAGAGATTGTGGTCGACATAATGGGGCTGTGAAAGATCAAGGATTTGTGGTACATAAAGCATTAGGGATTCATGGTATTAAGGTAGTGGATACAGGAGAGAGATCAGAGTAGGAAACTACAAGTTTCACTGATCAGAATTATAATTCTCCATTACTGGAACTGAGATAAGAACATATCAAACAAGGAAGCTAATTCAACTGAAATCATTCATGATAATGACCACAGAAACCAGTAGAAATTCAAGTTGACTGAGCAATCCTGCTCCTAAATTAAAATCTGTTTTTACCCACTGACCCACTTGACTCAAAGCAGAAAATTAATTTTCCGAGTTTAGTTAAAACTATGCATACCTGAATAAGATGATCAACCGTCCTCTCTTTCAATCAGAAACATACTAAACTACATTGCAGTGCAAACAAAGAGACTTTGATTCACCCTTGCCTACCCTGAACTTGCAGGAGAACCAAGGATGCTAAGGAGGGGGAAGACCAAGAATCAAAAGAAATCAAATATGTAAGAGGAAATTTTAAGTGATAAATTACTAGATACCTAAATGTATCGGGATCGATTCTGCAATAATTGTGTGTGATCACGCCAGAACTACATGAAAAGTTCATGGATACATCTGAGATTGCAAGGATCTGCAACTGCCACCAAAAACCCAATAGTAATTTTATATTTTCTCTAAATTTTTTGCAATATAAAAAGCAGGAACAAGAGGAGGAGAAAATAAAATCCAAGTATGATATTCATTCAGACTTCGATCTTGCAGATCTCCACGGAGAAGGAAGATCAGTTTAACGCCAGAGAAAGAAAGCCCATATCAGAAATACCCATCCACTAAACGGTTCCATCATTTTCCATACCCATTGATCTCCGACGATGATTCTGATGCTTCCAGGGTTGAAGAACTGAATCCTGGTACTTCGAAGGCAGAGCCATCACTCTTCTTCGCTTTTTTGGCTTTGAAATCACCCCAATTTCCTCCTCTTGATTCATCTCCTCTTCCACTTCAACCTCTTCTTGCTTTCCAATTTCACTCATATCTATTTTTCTGAATTTAAAAGCGCTTTTCCTTCTAATGATTACTCTTCTGCGAGTGACTGGAACACCCATCGGCAATGCTGATCCGGCTACAAAGCGAACAGCCTCCGCCAGAATATCGAGACCTTCGCATCGGGTTCGGCAATCGATTGAAGATGGAGAAGAAGAAGGAGAATCTAATGAAGATGAAGCAAAATAATTTGTAGAAATCGCTGAATATGAAGTAGAATAAGAACTGACCACTGAAGAACCTCGAATCCTCATCAGGGTTATAGTAGAATCTGATGAAATCGATCAAAGCTAAGAAGAAAAACAGGATTCCTGATCTGGGCTTTGGAGAAAATGGAAAGACTTTGGGCGATTCGAGTAAGAACTCGAAGAAGAATCGCAATGGAGAAAGCAGAGGAAGGAAGATCATGAAAGAGAGGATACAAAGCATTCGAAATGGTTTTGATCGTCGTGACGGTCCGGGAGTGCAACCAGGCCAGGTTTTGTGTAACCCAGGCCTAGCTTGGATCCCCAGCCAGGTTCTGGGAAGGCCCGGTCCTGCAGAAAATGGGAGTTCAACCATTGTGATATTTGGATTTAACTTCACTCCATTCTAGCAGAGCTCATGGACCTGGATCTTCCTCTCAAGCCAGCTAGAATAGTTGGCATGCCTCGCAAAGCTATGTTAATCATTAGCATTTAGTTCAAAAGAGAATTAAGATTTGTGAAACCGTGAGTGTGAGAAAAAAAAATTGTGTTCTATTCTTGGAGTATTCAATTCATTTAAGGCATTGGTGATATCGATTACTAATGTTCATGGTTTTAAGTATCTCCGATATCGATACGATACGCTCCGATACGTATCTTAAATTTAGTCGGTCGATACGATACACACCGATACGATACATTGAATTTTTTAAATCATTTCGTATCGATATATATCCTACAATACATGCCGATATGCATCAATACACCACTAATACACATCGATACGATACAACATGCCTCGATAAGACTCTACGAAAAATATAAAATTGAGGTAAAATGTACGTTTCGGTATGTATTAGTACGTATCGGTGAGTATCGGTATGTATCGATTGATACGTATCAGTATATATCAGCACGTATCGGTGAGTATCGATATATATATATATCGGTACGTATCGGTGAGTATCAATACGTATCGGCGCTACGGTCATATAATGGCCAATATGGGTAATTTTTCAGAAAAAAAAATTTTTTGAAGGGTTTTTGTTCCAAAGTTGCTGTCAGCCATATTTCTCTCTAACTTAAGTGGAAATCAAGGTTGAGAACAAGGATTTTACATTTATGGGACAACTACAGACCTTGAATTCTTAGTACGATACCCTCAATTTAGTGTTTATGCATAATACATGTTATCAATAGTTTTTTTTAACAAATTCTTTATGCAAAAGTGTTTAAAAAAATGTTTTTTATCCATTTATGTGTGTATCTTTAGCGTATCTTAGTGTATCTCCGATACGATACGATACCCTCCGATACGTATCTTAATTTTGACCGACCGATACGACGACCGATACCGATACTTTAATCCTTGCTAATGTTACTGTAGATTCTCGCCTCCTTGGTACCTGTAGTTCACAGTTGAACTATTTTGGAGCCAATTCCTAGGGACGGCTCTCCGAAGCTTAAGTTAGTAGGAAGGAAAACTTGATTTGAGCTCGAAGGGTTCAAAGTTGCTTACCTTTGTCTTTTGTCTAAGTTTCTCTTATATTGTGGTTGGTGAGGACTCCCATTAGCGCTGCGGTCCCTTTCTTTGATGACTTGGACATATTGGGAATTGATGGATTTGTCCTTGTCTGGGTTGAGGTGGCCGATTTCATTATGGGTAAGCCAAGATCCTAACAGTTAACCCATGACTATCCTTAGGTCAAGTAATCATGGTTGTAACGGTTGATTCGCTAACTCTAGATGGATTTAGAGACGGTTACGAATGTCACTATCTCAAGATTGAGTAGTCAGATCTCGGTGACATGTGGACGAAAGGTATGAGATTTCCCGTGCTTGGTCAGTTCGTAAGATATTGCTCAAATGTTAGAACTCTTTTTAATAGGAAGATCTACACTTGCAGCTCTATGGTAGCATATTTCCTTCTCGTTTATGCTATTATTTTTGTACGGGGATTTCTTATGCAAGAGATACTCGATCCAAGTTCTCATTCGATGCCATGTTTCTAAATCATAATATTAACCCCTAATGATCCTTTAGAGGGGGCTGTCAATTCCTAGTTACTATGTCCATCCTTCTAAACGGCATGTTTAAGGTTAGGAAACGGTTTCCTACACCGCCAATATGGGAAGAAAAATTTGGTTCATTTTTTATCTATAACTTCATGTTTTATTCCAATATCTATCAAGCCAAGCTGCCAAGCCGCCAAGCCTCTTGCTTGCAATCGGTGCCTCCCTAACATTTGAGACTATAAAAAGGGAATTATGATTTCATGTTGTACTTTAGATTCTAAACTATTGGATTAATCATTTTTTTCCTCTCTTTTTAACTTGAAATTTTTTTATATGCCAATTCCTCTGATATAAATTTTTCTCAAATGATTCAACATTATATTTAAAAAATAAAAAATAAATCCCTAAAATGGGTTATAAGTAGATTGATTCGGTATAGAAATAGAAGGATAAACAATGGAGCCAATATTGGTATTTTAAGAATATTATTAGCGGAAATTTCAGTATGTGAATGATAAGCAATAAGCATATATGATTTGATTGAAGTTATTGCAACAATAACCAGAGCCTTATCCCAACTTAAGGGGGTCGGCTATGTGGAGGTTTCAAACAAGGACAAACACAAAGATCCATGCAAAAAGATTGACTGGTTATGCTTGATTATAATAAAGCGTATTACATGCATTACATCCATCACTCAACCTACTTTTATGAAAGGAGGAATGATAAATAAATTCTTGATGGCCCCACTAAGCACAAAAGTAACAATCCGAACACAATTCCATATTGAAAATTATGTAATCAACATGCAACTCCTAAAGCACACACAATGCACATGCACCACTGACACAAAGCAAATGGACTTATGATGGCATGGTAGCATATGCATCATATTCCAATCCACCTCACACCACCACAAGGGCAGGCAAGAGACGAAAGGAGATTCAAGGGGGAACGTCTTTCCATCCAACTAGGTAAGCAACACAGGAACCTTATCATGCTCTTAATGAAGGTACTTTTGCCCCCATCGCAACCCACATAGGTATTTGTGCGTAGCGATTCAATACACAAAGCAAAGAACCACCAAACACAAACCAATAGCCACTCACGTGCTTTTCATCTACCACCAAACCTACTACAATGTTGTAAGTTGTACCAAAGGTTTGAATGTTTGATAGAAGAAAACTCCATAGCCCTGCTAAGCACGAATAATGGAAGAAGAGAGTGAAAATTATTAGTTTCACAATCTATTTAGCATCAAGTTGAAGCCATTAGATTACCATACATCAAAGAAATTAAGGATTTAAGATATCATACAAAATTGTAAGAAAATTTTAACAGTTGATCCCCACACCATCCTAGAGTTCATAAATGCTCCTACACGCATATAAGTCCCACCATCAAGGGATTCCCTTTCACTGTGGCTTAAGAAAAACTCGATCCATAAATGAATAACCCAAATTAATTATGAAAATTGAAAATTATGAAACCTTGGTATTCCATGAATTATATTACTTGTGATAACTACTAAAGTAAACTCATTTAACAAAATGGAATATACCTAAAAGTTTGAGCAGTCCATGATGTTGGCCACCATGGTTGGGAAGTATGGGGCTTTTTCTCGCTTTGCCATGAAGGTTTTGTCCCTCATCGGTAGTTGGTCATTTGGTGCATTGCATTTATACTGTGACACTCCATGTTTGGCATGCATTGGGTCACTTGCATACTGTGATACTCCATGTCTGGCATGTGCCGCTCTTATGTGTTATTTTATGATTGTCCTTGTTAGCAACCCGACCATGTGGCAGTGATGACGTGGCCAGTTTGGGTGACATGGATGGAAATGATGATGTGTCAGTGTTTAATGTCACCAATGAGATAACAAAACCGCATGATATGCATAGAGTGATTTAATTCATCCATAGTAAGTGGTGCGGGTTTCTGGGTCAAAACTAGTAAAATTGACCTATTTATGCTCGAGGGAATTTTTGGCAATGAAAATGATATTTTTGGAAGATCGTTTCTTCATGAAAAAGATAGATTGTAATTTATCTAGTTCATTGCATTTGATTTTGTCGCATTCTGATACCGTATGAAGAAGTTACGGTATTTGTGATAGTCGAGGGTAGTTTCAGTATTGAAGATGAATTTTTTAAAGAAAGTGTTCTCCATTTAACAATACAACAAAAATCCGATCTTTCCAACGGTTCTGATTTCATTGTGTTCCTATTCTGTATGAGAAAGATGCGTCATTAAAAACGTCTAGGGGCATTTTGGCCTTTTTATATGGATGATTCAAATGATTGGGTCTTCTGAAAAGTCGTAGAGCATCTAGTCATGGTTCCAACGCACTTCGTTTCATCTTGATCGAATATCGTATGAAAAAGTTATATGTGTTTCTGTGAAGCCGGTTCGAAAATCCAAATCGAAAATTCATCAGTTACTCTCGGTGTAGGGTGGATTTTTTGGAATTTATTTTTGAAATTTGAAAGGCTTTTGTGTAATTTCAAGATTTTGAAGGTCTGAGTTGCAGGGTGTCTTTAAGCACTGAAATATATGGAGGCAGGGGCTTTATTGTAATAAAAGAGAGTATAGATTTGTACAATGGAGGGTTCAGATGAAGCCACATAGACCTTATTCTCATCTAACGGCTGCTGAACTTAGACGTTGACGAGCCGATTTAGATTCATGCACGAAGATCCTCATTGGTGAAGTGCATCGTACATCATGGTGGTGGTGCCTCACCATATTGAGTCTTGATTTTGTGTAGTGCATGTGCATAGAATCTATAAAGAGATTCTCCATATCTTGATCTGAGCCAATCATATCAGATCGGTTCCGATCTAACAGTCAAGATCGATGGAGCATTATTAAAGTTAGCCGACAGTGTACCATGAAACTCGCTACACCAGCCAATCGGTGATCAACAACGCGTCTGACAATGTCAGTGCGTACATCATGATGATGTCATCTATGACTTTGTAATATTCAAATCTAATGGTTTAGATCTATTGTCCGTCGGTTTAATCGGACGGCTTATATTATAAGATCTTTTAGATGAGATCTACGGTCATATTTCACTCCTGTTGCGCGCGCCGCCGGCATAGCCTACGCCACTCCTACGAAGATTCCATTTTGAGTGTTCTGGTTGGTCCAACTTCAAATGGCCATAGCTCCCTCATCTTAACTCCAATTTGGGTGATTCAAGGTGGAGATTCTTCATCTCTCCGAGCTCTACATGCCTAAGGGAAGAAAAAGAAGAGGAGAGTTGCAAAGGTGGCCAAATATTTGAGTTGAAACTCAAAGAAGGCTTAGGCTTTGAATGCAAAACCTATAATCTCTTGTACTTGATCCATAGCCTCCATTAGAGACTTGGGAAGCTGCTGGAAGCCAAGGTAGCAAGCTTCATTGGTGGTAGCCAAGAAAAGGGAAGAGAAAAGAGAAAGGAGGAAGAAGAAAGGGAAAAGAGAGCAAAAGCCCATTCATGCTTGTGTGAGCCATTGTTGAGCCATTAGAGCTCTAACAAAGGAAGAGAGGAAGTGGAAAGAAAGAAGAAAGAAAAGGAGAAGTGGTGTGCCTTGATGAAACTAGGGTGAGCTTCCACAAAGGAGGAAAGAAAAAGAAAAGAAAGGAAAGGAAAGGAAAGAAGAGGGAAAGTATCTATATCACACACTCATTGCCAGAGTGTTTCAGACATAGACTAATTTGGGTTCTACAGTGCACTTGAGATTCTAATTTCTTCATCAACTTCGGGGAGATTGAAGATTCTAGTGGACCATTAAAGTTTTCAGTCCCATCTTCGGAAACTAATGATCAGAGATATTACAGAGTTGTAAACTATTCTACACTCATTGACCTGCATTTTTTATTTACTATATTTCCATTGTATGCTTAGCTAGGTTATATTGCCATAGACCTATGCTATATGGGATATCATTGTAGGGCATTGTTATAAGCCCAACCTTATCTATGTAATTGGTGTTCAACGGTGGTGCTGGACATAGGGACAGTATGTTCCTTGGTAGTTACCACTACCTAAACATATCTGCCATGGATGTGGCCTCTCAAGTTATTCTGAGAAAATTGGGGTGAAGACCTAGCCTTTATAAGTCAAGGGTGAAAACTGGGAACATGTTCCCTTGGTTGTGGGTTCAGTCATAATTAATATTGAGTAAATGCTGAGCTCGACAGTGGGCATTACTCCGTACATGTAGGCAACTAGCCGAAGCACGTATTTCTTGTGTTGTGATTGTGCATGCTAGTATTGTATTGTGGATTGAAGTGTATGCCTGCAGGATGGGTGTGTACATCTGGTAGACCTGACCACTTGGTGGTGCAGTGTGGATGTACATACGACTATATGTATGTGACAGTGATTGCTGTGTGGGGTTTGTGAGTCAGCTCTCAGTAGCAATATATGTTATGTGAGTAAATTTCGTGCAGTAGTGAGAGTTATCAATAGTTCACATAGTAGCTCTGGGCAGCATCACTAGACTGTGATTGAGAGAGAGCCACATCAGCTAGTGACCTGGTAAAAAACCAGCTGAGGGAAAGTTTTTGGACACACTGATTCACCCCCCTCTCAATGTCAGCTGGGACCCAACATTATGTCCGTTACGGCTCTACCTCTTTCTATCGTGAAAGAGAAATTTGCATACGTTAATAAAATTTGCATTTATAATTGTATGTCTAGGGAAGTTTTTGGTTTCGCCTATCCTCTACGTTGGAAGGCCCCATTAATGATACGTACAATAGGTTGCCATATTTCATTCCTTGGTTTCTTGTTCTATGCATTGAAACCTTGTGTAACTCATGCCTTCTATCTAAATGAATTGGCGTTTACCAAAAAAAAAAAAGAGCATTATTTAGCATATATACGAATAATCATTGCACGATTCCTGCCCAATGGGCAAGGTTTAAAAACCAAGAATCTGAATTGACTTGGTCCTGATTGGAATTGGTGAAAATTGCCGTGAACCCTAGTTTGCTTACAAGATCAATCTAATTCCAATCTGGATCATTTGATTCAGACCGATTTGATCCAATTTTTCAGAACCTGCCAATGAATATGATTAAATTTATAAAATTGTTTCTGTTGATTGTTCTATCTTTTTTTTTTTTGGTAGATTGGTTTTTCTATTGGTTATGTCTAGCTATTGTACATTCTTTTGACAATGTAGTTTTTTCTCTCTATTGAACTACTTGGGCCGTTGTGGAGGATGTTGTTAGTTTGATTTCTTCTTTTTTTCTTTTTTGGTAACACAAAATCTATTGATCAGAGCATGAAAAACTCATTGAGTCAGAATTACATAACTAGACAATCCATGGAGTGGAGATTGGCCAAGATGTCACACACTCTAATGACATGGCCTTCCTAGCCAAGGTATCAGCAACAATGTTGATTGACCTTGGAATATAGCTGAAAGAGCAGCTAAGAAAATAAGAAGCAAGCTCCTTAAGATATTGTAAGATATTAAAGACAGTGAAGGGTGGGGTATCAGGAGTCATAAGATAGCGAATAAGATCATGGCAATCAGATTCAACAAGCAAGTTTTCACAGCAGTCACCAAGAGCTTGAAGAATACCATCCCTAATAGCAAGTGCCTCACCTTGGATAGCAGAGGAGAAACTAAGAAGGGCAGAGACAGCAACAATAATTTGAGCCTGGTGGTTTCTTATGACATACCCAACACCCGAGTAAACTCCATCTACTGAGAGAGAAGCATCACAATTTAATTTATAAACTTGAGGAGGAGGGGTAGTCCATCTTTGAGTGGCCATGGGAGAGGGTGGTTTGCTTTGAGACTGTTGAGATAGCACAGGGGATGCATTTTTGAATTCTTCATAGGCTGAACAAGCAATGTTGCATATCTCTAAAGGTGATTGGGAGATCTGATCCATCCTTGAAGCATTTCTAGCTCTCCAAATAAACCAACATAGAAAAGAGCTGATGCAAATTGTTTCCCGACCAGATTTCTTATCCCGTGACATAAGATTTACCCATTTAGAGATCCAAGTTGGTAAAGCGATAATATCACAAGCTGAGAAATTCACTGTAAGAGGACTATTAAACCAAACAGCTTGGGCAAAGGGGCACTGCTTCAGAATATGGTCAATAGTCTCTGGTGAAACTCCACACATGTGACATTGAGGATCAATAGAAATTTGCCGCCTTTGAAGACCCTCTCCCGTAGCAAGGCCAGCAGCACAAGCTTTCCATAGAAAGTTCTTGATCTAAGGAAGAGATTGACAACCCCAAATAGTCTTCCAGATCACAAGAGGTATAAATAGAGGGGAGCTATGCCTTAAAGAAGATGGCCGTGATTTAGATTTCAGATTTTGTTGATTACAGAGCATATACTATGCCGACTAAACAGAGAAAACTCCATTTTTCGACCCCCCCATAGGGGTGTCAACGGTCCGGGTTGGTGCGGTTTCGGTCCGGTTCCACCGGTTTCGGTGTGACTTTGGAACTGACCAAAACCCACCCATTAAGGATTTATCGGTTTCGGTCCGGTGTCGGCTTCGGTGCAGTTTGGGTTCGGGTTGGTACCGGTTTGGATTTATCAGGTTCATTTCGGTTTGGATCGGTTTTTTAAACCGGTATGGAGCCATTAGGAAACAACCAAATGTTGAACTGCTGAACTGCGGTTTCTTAAATCGATTTGTAACCGGATTGGTTTTGGTTTTTGGTCTAGTTTGGATTCGACTTTCCATACAAATGTATACAAAACTATGCAAATTTTGATTTTTTTAATGAATTTTGGAGTGTTTCGGTTTCTTACCGGTTTGGTTTCGGTTTCGGTCTAGGTTTTGAGCCGATTTCGGGTTCATCCGGTTTTCGGTGCGGTTCGGTTTGGTTTTGGGGTTGCAATACTCGAAACCGAACCGAACCAATAAGGCTTCAGTTCGGTTCGGTCCGTGTTGTTATCTGTTCGGTCCGGCCGGTTTTACCGATTCGGTTTAGGAATTGACACCCCTACCCCCCATATCTGCTTATCTTCTCGGGGAAGGATAGGAAGGTGAATGGCCAAAACAGCTTTTACATCAATTGGATGGAATATCTGATTAATAAGCTCTATATTCCATGTCTGGTTCACTTGGTCTATAAGATGGGACACCAGAGAAATCTCACAATTAGCTGGACTGGGAAATTGAATTTTAAAATTTGGGGAGGATGGTAGCCAATTATCCTCCCAAATTCTGATTTTTTCTCCATTGCCAATAACCCATATGAGACCATCCAAAAGAATAGACCGGCCAATCATGATGGTCCTCCAGGCCCAGGAAGGTTGGGAACCCAACTTAGCTTGAAAAAATGAGGAAGATGGGCAATACACTTGTTTCATGAACTTACTCCATGGAGAGTCCGGATATGCCCAAAGACGCCATGCTGCTTTTGAGAGAAGAGCTTGATTATGGAGCTAAGAATTTCTGAAACCAAGACCGCCATTAGATTTCGATTGGCATAATCTGTCCCAAGAAATCCATTTAATTTTTCCTTTGCCTCCCCAAAAGAAATCAGATGCAGCTTTTCGGATTTGGTTATGATGTGCACTAGGAAGTCAAAAGTGAGATCCCGCAAAGATATTCATAGAGAGCGCAACTGATTTAATCAACACCTCTTTTCTAGCTTGTGAGAGCAATAGATGTTTCCAACCTTGAAGCCGATTACTAGTTTTATCCCCAATTTCCTTGAAAATTTGAACTTTAGAAGAGCCTATTTCCGGAGGCAAGCCAAGATACTTCTTTGGTCTATCCCCATATTTGATTTTCAGTATTCTAGAGAACCATCTCTTGATCCTAGGAGGTGTGTTTGGGCTGAAGATGATTGTCAACTTATTGAAATTGATGGATTGGCCACTTGCCGTACAAAAAATATTTAAGCAGCGCTTAAGCTCATGGATCTCCTGCAAATCAACCCTAGAGAAGGGAAGATAATCATCGGCAAAGAGTAAATGAGTTATTGGAGCAGTCCTATTTCGAACCTTTATACCTCGAATAGCCCCTGAAGATCCAGCCTGTTGAAGGATACAACTAAGAGCTTGAGCACAGAGAATAAACACTGAAGGGAAAAGTGGGTCTCCTTGACGAATGCCTCTAGATGGGGTAATATTGCCACTCAAAGAGCCATTAACAAGCAACTCATATTTTACTAATGTAATACATCGCATCACCAAATCCACCCAACGATCCGTGAAGCCAAGAGCAATCAACATTTTATTGATAAAAGGCCATTCCATACGGTTATATGCCTTATGCATATCTAATTTGAGAGCAATGAACTTTCCTTTCCCTTTCCTTTGGTGTCGGATATAATGGAATAGTTCATAAGCAGTAAAGATATTATCAGATATGAGACGAGAAGGCACAAAAGCTGATTAAGAAGGATGGATGATCTGATTTAAAATAACTTGTAACTGGGTGGCAATGATTTTTGTGATGACCTTCATGGCAACATAGCATAGACTAATCGGTCTAAGCTGATCAACAGTTTCAAGACTCAGAACCTTTGGGATCAAGCAAAGAAGAGTGTTATTTAGATTCGGGGCCAAATTTTCAGTGGAGAAGAAATCAGTTACAAAATTGATGAGCTCTGCCTGAGTTGTTTCCCAAAAATTTTGGTAAAATGCCGGGGGGAGGCCATCAAGGCTAGGAGACTTAAGCGGACTCATAGAGAAAATAACCTTTTTAATTTCATCCAGATGAGGAACAGAGCAAAGAAGATCATTAGTAGCAGAATCAACAATAGGATGTATAGTGGATAATACCTCATTTAGAGCCTCCTCATTGATAGTTTCAGAGGTAAAAAGCATGCGTAAAATGCTGAAAAATCTCCGAGGTGACTTCTTTGCTCGATTCTGTCCACACACCTGAGGAGAGGCGAAGCTTCAACACTTTATTACAGTTTCGCCTTTGAATGGTAGAAGCATGAAAAAAGGCAGAGTTCCTATCACCATTCTGAAGCCATTGGATTCACGACTTTTGATGCCACATTATTTCTTGTCGTTCAAGCTCCTCCTCCAACTGGGCAATGATTTGCTTCTCTCGAATCTGAGCAGAATCAGAAATAGGCTGTCCTTGGATAAACTCAAGATCTTCTAGAAGAATTTGAATATTAAGTTGAATTTTACCAAAAACTGTTCGATTCCAATGCTGAAATATAGGCTTACAATTTGCTATCTTCTTCTCTAGGATATCAGTCGCTGGACCGTTACATTGAATTGACCAGGCATTGAAAGCTATGGAAGGAAAATCTGGGTGGCGAAACCACATGGCTTCAAAACGGAACGGCCTTCTACCGGGAGTGATTCCACTATTAGTATCAACTAGCAATGGGTTGTGATCTGATCCAATAGCAGATTTAACAAAGGCAGCAGCGTTGCCATGAGCAGTTCTCAAAGCTTGGTTGCAAAGAGCCCTGTCAAGTCGAATTCTGATGTTAGTCGGTGCTTGGCGTTTATTAGACAAAGTAAATCGAGGACCATGAGCCCCCATATCCATTAGGTGTAGGAATCCATCATATTTCTGAAATTAGCAACATCTCGGGCCCCTAAACAATTTCCTCCTTCCTTCTCATGCCAAGCTAAGAAAGAATTAAAATCTCCTACGCAAATCCATTGTTCAGATCTATATTCTCCAAAGGAGATTATCTGATCCCAAACGGCTTGACGGTTGGCCTTCACTGGATCTCCATATACACCAGTAAGGAAAAATGGATCCACGTGAGGACAGGATACACTAAGCTAGTTTTAGCATCTGTGTAATTTTGGGTGGGGTAGGTAAAGGAGGGGGAATATTGGTATGAGGTTCAGATGGAGGAGGAAGGGACAATGGAAGTTGAACTGCAGGGGAAGGTGAAGCTATTGGTCCTTCCAGAGACGGCATTTGTTGTGTAATGGAGGAGAAATTCTCCAAAGGGTTGTGTAAGGAAATATTGAAAGGAAGAGTTATATTAGTGGAGCCCATCTGGGAGGGAAGGCCCATAGTGGTGTATGGTATTTGGTTTGAAGGGAGCGAAAGTGAGCTTAGTGTTGAGCCGGGGTGGGAGAGTTGGATTCCAGAAAGGAGAGGTAGGAGGGAAAGTATTGTATTTGACGCATCGAGTTGTTGAAACAGTTGGGATAAGAGGAGTTGAGTATTTGGGTCAGGTATGTGGGGCACTGAAAGTGATGTAGGATTGTTACCAAAATTTTGATGTGAGGTAGAGGATAGGACAAATCCTGGAGGTTTTGGAGTGAGGGGATTCGTATTGGCTATAGTGAAGTGATTATGCTCAAAAGAATTAGGAAGGACGTGTTGGGTGATGGCAGGGTTAGCCAGAGCCGTTGAGGGTGTAACCATAGGTGAGATGCCACGTGGTGGATTTCCTGACATCTGAAAACTTTGTTCTGGGGCTTGTCGATTCTCAGTTGCAGCTCCGGTGAAGGAAGGATTATCAGCGGCAGGTGTAGAGGGTGGGGGGTTGGTTTAGAGCTGTTGGTGGTGATATAGGGTAGGCCATTGAATGAGCTTGTTCAATCAAACGGGGCGGTGGTAATGAGGCTCTGAGAGATGGGCGAAAGGAGGGTTGGGGAGGATTTGGACTGGTTTAGGAGTGAAAAAGGAGTCGCAGCGTCGATCTTCATGACTGATTTTACCACAGAGGTAGCAAAATAGAGGGAGCCTTTGATACCTGACCTGAACAGGGTCCCCATTAGCTGATCAACTGACCGCAGGGGAGCACTGATGTTGATTGTTACTCGACAACGAAGATATTCAAATTTATCCCCAAAATGAGTACCCTTGATCAGCATAGCTCGCAGCGGTGTACCAATCTTCTCTGCTAACTTCATCGCAAATTCTAAATGTAGAAGTTCTCGGGGACCTCCGTGAAATTGCCTCTTCCAGTCCACGGTGCCAAAAGAAGAAGATTGCCCGATATAGCCCATGGCCCTTCATCTAGGACATTCTGAATGTCCATCGTATGTTGAAAATGGAAGAGGAACTGATGATGGGTCAATGGACCGATTTCGACACCACACCTTAAGTTCCAAGCTACAACAAGGGCTTCAGTAACTGCCTGTCGCCGATAGGGGCGTCCGTCGAGAACCTGACCGAGAAGGGTGAGGTCAATTCTATCCGAAAGGTGAGATTCCGATTCATCATCAAGCTATAGCGCATCATCATCAGAATCAATACCTCGATCCGGAGGGTGGGGTAGGTGCGAAGGAAATGGAGAGGGTAAAGCCAACGGTGGTCGGGATCCCATAGAGGAGGAGAAGAGAGAGTAAGGGAGGTTCACACACCGAGGCGGAGATGCATAAGGAGGCGGAGCCACCCAATTTTTATTTTTGACAACCTTTCAGTTTATTTTTTCACCCAAAAGAGAAAGAAAAAATGTATTAGTGTTTGTCGGGGGTATATCTCGGGCTTGATAGGTATCTCCACCCCCTTTTCTTGTAAAATCTAATCATTTTGGGAATAGCTTTTTTCTCATTTGTGCTTGCTTGATTACCTTTTTTTTTCCATTGTTAGATAGAAAAAATGGGGAAAAATTACTACAGTGTCCTTACATAGATTCCTTTATACCCTTCTCACATAATAAATTGTGCTGCCCAAACTAGCATTCTCTCTCTAATTCTCACAGTATGAAGCCCATATGGTTGATACTAATTTTCAACCCCTCATTAGTGTGGATTTAGATCCTTTCCACAAGGGTGTGCTAAAGAGGCCCCACTGAGATCTCTCTCTCTCTCTCTCTCTCTCTCTCTCTCTCTTCATGACCTTCTGTGTTGGAGAGGATCCAAATCCCATTGGTGTAGCATGAAAATTCTTTCATATGTTGCCCTTGTAGGAAACCCTCCAACCCCCCATCAAAAGGGGGGACTTATAAATTGACATGTAGGGGTGTCAATCGGTCGGTTTGGACTGGTTTCAGTGTGAAAATGAATGAAACTAGTAAGGATGCATCGGTTTCGATTTGGTTTATGTTTGATTTGGTTACTATTAGTTTGGTCTCGATTTGGTTTTGGTTTGCCATGTAAATATATTCAATAGTATGAGAAAAATGTGTTTAATTATGCATTATATGTTGGTATTGGTTTCTTATCGGGTCATATGAATTTTCTTCCAATTTTTTCAGTTTAATTCAGTGAAAATTTTCAATACGATCAAATTTGATTTCAATCCCATAAGGTCGATTCAGGGTAGGTTTTAACAGAAAAGATCATCTCCAATTAATTGGGCACTTAATTAGCGAACCAAGGGCTAAGAAGACCTAGGGATACATGTCCAAGTCCTCTTAACCCTTGGATCACTAATTAAATGTATGTAAACTTAACATTGAACGACTTAAACTTACTATGTATATGTTAATCGGTTAAACGATTTATTTAAATAATTTACCAATTGTTTAAATTTTAAAATCAAAACCAAATCATGGTTTCACAATTTCGATTAAAATATTAGATTTCAATAAACGATTTCAATGTAGATTTCAAATTCACATCATTATGCACCATCAATTGCCTAATTCTCGTTTAAATGAGAAAAATATTGCTACCTAGCCTGGTAATTCTTTGTGGAGACATAGAATATCGAAAAGACTACCCTGCCCCTAGGTGGGCTTGGGTTACGCATTCTATCAGGATAAGATTAGCTACACATGAGAGTGGTCCCACTGACACAAAACTGCGGCTGAGAAACTCTCGGGATTGACGGAGGAAATTGATGCGTTATAGGTGCAGGGCCTCCTTGCCACTGCATGGTGATTCCTGCAGTCCCACGGAAAACAGTCCTTGAGTCAAAACTCTGTGCCGTGGACCCGTAAGTTGTTTTAAATCTCCTTATCGTACGCACTGCCTGAAGCTGTAACGTTTTCCGAGGTCACCTTTGTCCATATTGTCCACATCACGGAGAGCGTGACCACCCAACCAATCAATTACGCTAACATGCGCCGTTGTCTACATTTCTCCCGACGAGTAATTTTCTCGCCCCCTGTTACGCTGTCAAGCACTATAATCCTCCATCGCTCCAACTGAAGTTTACGTGCAGTTAGAGGGTCCACCTGTTCTATCATTTTTCTATTGTCCCTTAAAATATTCTAATCAGATGGTTAGTATCAAGCATCAGCATCGAGCACGAGCACGAGCACGAGCACGCAACCCACCGAAACGTCGGCTATTAGATAGAGACAGTAGATGTGTGACACGTGTTCGTGACATACAGACCTCGTGCGTTGTGAATAGGTAATAGAGTGTCTCTGACTCTTTCTTTTTCTCTCTCTACTCTCACTGCTAAATGTATTAAAGTGTCTTATGACTAACGCGGCGGCATATAGCGATAGCTTCGAAGACTCAACCCTTTCAGGTAAGTGGAGGAGGAGTGGTGGTGGGCGCCGCATGTCAGGGATTCTTGTGCCGCTTTCCCATGGTGGGGCCCATCTCATCAAGGACCCACCCACCTTATGTGGCTTGTCCTTTTCGCTTCCTATCTTCCATCCTCCGCACTTTTCCCAGCCGGATTACCTTTTGCCCCCTCTTTCTTGTCTAATTACTTTACTAACCCTTTTCCTCCTAAGGCCGAAGCCCAAAGGTATTTATCTCCTTTATCTTCAGAAAAGATAAAAATCGCAGGGGCGGGCCAGGCCGGGCCGTTTTATCTATTTAATTAAGACTCCTGTAATTACGAAATCGGCTAAGACAGTTTCCCGAGTAATTAGTGCACACAGAATCCCACTAAATTAAATTAATCCACGTGATTTGAATTCGTAAGTTAATCTTGACTCACCGGACCGGAGATCAAAGGTATAATTTCTTTTTTTCTTTTTCTATTTAAATTTCCTGTCTTAAATCACATCTCAAAAGCTTCTCTATAACTATACACAGCAGGAAATTAGATCTAAACCATAAGGGTAAAAACGGCAAGAAAGGAAATTATTGAACTTTGAAAAGACGGCGCCGGTAGTTCTACGGCCGTCGCGATATTTCCGGCGAACATCGACCGGGCAAGCAGATCAGAAGAGAGGAGGAGGGAGGTTGAGATCGATGGACAACGGCTTCTTCTCCTCCTGTTTCAGCTTCTCCTGTTCGTTTTTCACCACAACCTCCACTGACTCAAACTTATATCCAGGATAACCAGAAATGGCCGGAGTAGCAGCCGCAACACCTACGGGGGAACACAAGTTCCGACCGACAGCAGTAACATAAGCGGCAGGCAATTCATTCATGTTCCTCTGGAAAATTTGAGAAAGAGGAAGAGAAGAAGCAGATCCAGTAACGGCAAGACCTCCTTCGCCGAAATTAGTCTTCGCCTTAGATCCGCGGAAGGCTCTCGCAGCTTTATCGTAGGCCATAGCAGCCTCCTCTGGGGTATCAAATGTCCCCAGCCACTTCCTCGCCTTCCTCCACGGATCTCGAATCTCGGCAGCGTAACGCCCCCATGGACGCTTCCGTACGCCTCTGTATTGAACCCTCTTAGCCACCGGCGCCATCCTCTTCGTCTCCTTATCGCTGACAGCGACGGCGACGGCAACATCGGCCAAGCCGTGGTTACGAACCTGAAAAGTTTCAACCACCATTGGTTCGCAAACTGAGCAGTCGGAAGAATAACTGCAAACGACAGACGACTCTGACTGAGAGAGAGAGAGAGAGAGAAAGGGTGTTGAGAGAAAAGGAGGCGGAGGGTAGAGGTATTTATAGCGCAACAGACGGTCTTCGTGAAGCCCGACAAAGGTATTATTTAATATTTTTTTACTTTTTTTTTTCTGTGGATCATTTTTTTAGGATTTTTCCTCGTGTCATTAAAAGCAAGCTTGAGTGCTGGACTAGGGACTTGAAATGACATAATAACCCTTTTGTTCTTTTGGGACTATTGGCTTATGTATCCTTTTGCTTGAAGAACAAGTTCACTCACTAGCTTCATTGGTTGCTTACAATGCATATGTGTTACTTTAAGTTGGTTTGCAGCAATCTTCCAATGTAGATCATGGTTTTAGGTATTAGTATCAGATTGTCTGACTGATATTGTATCGATTGAATGATATAAGTTAGATGTAAGAAAAATTTTTAAAAATATATTTTTAGGGTAAAACAAGGGTATTTCTATCTAATCAGAAATTTGACATCGTAACATTTTTGGGAATGATCAATACACGTTCCGATGGTTATGCTCTAAAACCATGATGTGGATAGAATTAGGCTAGTAATTATGAAGTTCGAGGTCATTTTAGTAAATGAACTGCAAATTAATATTTGTGCAGAGGGTTGTTATAACGCCTCCCCAAATCCCGCAATGACGAGAGCCTTATGAACTAGGTACGTTTTTTATATATATATATAATTATTAATGTATGATTTTTTAAAATAAATTTAATTATTCAAATGTAATCTCTTTTTTTTTTGGGGGGGTTAAGATGTAACAATTGTTTTTCTACTGGGGATCTATGGATAAATAGATTGAAAATATCATCATCCAATCAGCCACTATTACATGACTATATTTTGTTCTTCAATTTCTTATTAATAGGCATCATAATATTATTTGCCAAAATTAGTGAAAATGGTGGAAGGAATTATAACAATCAATGGTGATCAATAATGATAAACTATTGTTACATCAGTTACTTTGATTGCCTAAGACTAGCCCAATTAATCAGTAAGTGAGTTAAATATCATAAATATGACTTGTTGCTGAACCTATCCAAGATTTTACGACTAGTGCAGTCAAAATTACACAGCTGGTGATTTAAAGGAAGACACGAGAAAAGTTTTTTCGGCCTGCCTGCTTAGAGCCGTTTCTAAGAGGGTCAACTATTTTTTGCCACAGGGAAAGCATTGTTTGAAAATTCAACAGTTACAAATATCAAGGGAGTGGTCTAGACTCTAGACTCCAATTCAATCAAATACTCAGATGTAGGCCCATGTCTTCATACATTTGTAAGTCATCTTTTTTGTGTGTATGTGTGTGTGCATCCTCTATATAGTTCTTAAAGTTTTCGATACTATTTTATCATATCACAAACTATTTAAATAAAACTTAACATGCGATGAAAGAAAGAACCTCATGACCACTTAAAAAAAAAAAAATCAACAAATCATTCAACTTGAATTAAAACCATGACAATCTATGATGGCACCAAATTCTCTACATTCAATAGCACACCAAGCAAACTAGGGTCAGCCTATTTAACAATATATATCTTAATTTTCCTCAAAACTTTTCGGGGCTTTGGGGAAAAAAAAATTGGTAGGTAAGGTGAAATCACTCTCGAATGATTGTTGTCCTTTAATGGACCAATTTTTGGTAAAGGATGCTTGTGAATGTAAACTAAAGGTTAATTTCGTAATTTTGATGCAATTGAAACAAATTTTTATACATTATTACTCAAAAATCAAGGTCAAATCAAATCTCGTGAGAAATTCAAAAATCATCTTTCCAGCTTATATTCACTTCTAGCCCACAGATAATGGGATTTTTTTTTTTTGTTGGTAATTTTAGAAAGGAAAAAGGTTGGGTATACTGTCGACATATCGTATGCTAGGACCCTCTCTCTCTCTCTCTCTTATATTTTTCTTTAATGATACTCCATCATGTGCCTAAATTGATATTGTTCACTAACTTATCGTAATGGGGCAGCATACCTAATCCTCTCACTTTTAGAAATATCCAGAACAGATTCCTAATCCAAATCTCACCCAACCCTTTTTTTCCAAAATCACACTTATCTTTTAATTTAATTCCATGTATGATGTATACATGATGATGCCGACAAGTATGCTTTCTATCTCTAGAATCTGGGGACGCGTGTATTAAATCTATTGCAATTAAGTACATTAGTTACATTCTAAACACACATTTGACCAACAAAATCTCGGAGCTAAATCCAGAAAAATCTGAAAAATTAATTGACTACTGTGGGGTATTTATGGAAATTAGTACATGAGGATATGCAGGTACTTAAGTAAAATTCAACGTTCAGATTTCGGCGAAAAGGCTTTTTAATGCAGAGTGGAGGAAAGAAGTCCCAGACTTCTCGGCTACGCTGCGCCGACAACCTTGATACGGAGTACTGGAGAAGCTAGAAACAATGGGCTTAGGACTAGGAGAGTGAGCGGCCAGTGGGTCCCACGAGTCGTCATGACCTGGCTAAGTAGTTTGACTTGACGTCTGGAGTCTCTTCCGTTGAAATGCCGGACAGCGCATCAGTCTTTGGTCTGTAGTCTATAGTCCTAGTTCTAATGCTGGGTCCCACTTATGCCGCCATACTTGTAAACGTAGGGCCATTGCTTTCCACGTGGACCAATAAAAAGGAATCAACAAAGAACCAAAAAATTTCCGTTCCCGAGACTTGAACCCGGGTCTCTCGGGTGAAAGCATACTAAACGGATGATTGGTTAATTATGAATATAATATTAATATATTAAATATCTTTGTGCCTATTGTACCACGGTTCTCATCCAATCACGTGGTGGAGTGATTTGGTAAATTCGACCATTGAATTTATCATGTATGTTTTAAATTTTAAATTCAATCATTTTCCAAATCTCAAAGGTGGGGTGGTCTTCATAATAGAAGAGACATTTTGGAGATAAGCTTATTCCTACTTAGAGGAATCATAATATATAATTGAAGTATGTCATTTGCGATACACAAATTATTCAGCTAGAGCAGTTAAGTGATGTGGTAAATCCGACCATTTGGATTTATCATGGTCGGATTTATCATGCATATTTCAAATTCAATCATTTTTCAAATCTCATATATATGCTTATGCACACCCAAATAATATCATACACCTTTGTAGTCCTAAAGCTTTTGTTAGAAAAGTGTACCTGATATTGAAGTATAAGTCCATTGTTTTTTATATGGCTTGTCTTCCTTGCTTGATGTATCAAAGAGGACTAACACAAATGCTGCAGCAAACGAACCAAATAGGTTGAGTCGTATTTTAGTAGACATTCTCCTTTAGGTTTGAAACACCCCCCACAAGAGTACAATTGGGGTTTTACCAAAAAAAAAAAGAAAGTACAATTGGGGATACTTGCGTTTACCTCCAAGACAAAACAACCACTGATCATGCTCTGATTGTACTAAGACTTTGATACTTTGGGAGAGTTAGACTAGGCTCACTAATTATGAATTGAATTATGTCAAAAAAAAAAAAAGTATGATTTGAATAATGGTTTTGATGCATTCGAACAAAACATTATAAGAAGTTTTGACAGAAACAATATTGTTCCAAATAAGTATTTACCATAACACATTAACAATATGTGAGAAAGAGAGAGAGAGTTTCAGAAACTTGATATTGTCAATATTATATCCTTTATATATAGATAAACGGAGGGGTGCTCTCTGTATATATAGAGGTACAAGTCTACGTATGAACATCTCCCTTTACTCGTATAGAGGTGCCTGTTTACGTATAGACATCTACATGTAGAGGTACAACATGTGTACATTATGAAAAGTGTTCTTTGACCACACCCACACTTGTACCGAACATTGACCATAGCTTAGGTTAAGTGAATTGAAAGTACTCAGTAACACCCCCCCCACACACACACACACAAACATGAGAAGAGAAAAAGTTTCGCTCTAAAGGATTTGCCCTTTTGAAACAAGTCTATATATATGCTTATAATTCCTCTCATCTCAAACCAATGTAGAACTAAACACTTTCCTTTTTGTTCAGATATTTTGAATTTTCATTTAAAGTTTCCCTCCAAAACTTTTGAGCTCAAAACCAAAACTAAAAGTAAAAAAGTAAAACTAGGGAATATATCATTATTTTGAGCCTCTACTTTTATATAAATTATATATACTTCTATAAAAACACAATTTTTTTTTTAATAATTTATTTTTGCCATGTGGTTAACTCTAATTAAATTAAAACTTGACATGCAAATAAGGGACTATGGGGCCTTCTTGTTCACAAAATTTTAGCCATATTTAGATTATCACAAAACTGAAATGATAAATGATTAAAAAAATCAAATTTCACCAATGTAATGACAAAAATTATATTTGGTGTCATTGCATCACTATTATTGTGTTTTAGGAACATCATTAATCGAAAGCTTTTGGCCTTAAGATTTGATCATTATGAGTAAAAACTTCTATCCCCCATGAAGAAAGATGGATCTCAATGTTGATTGAATCATTGACAACCTTTAAAGTTAATTTTGAGTGCACACATATTCTCTCCAATGCCAATTCCGTAAGCATTGGCTCAATTTCTATAAATTATACATATTAGCCACCATCTTCATTGCATTGCTTGCATTGTTGGTATATTGCACTGCCAACTATATCATAGAAGTTGAAGCTCTTGCTGCCTAAAACTAAATTGCCTCATTGATTGTATTTTGTGGTAATGATAGTGGAGAACTAATTTATCCATATTCTCTACTTTCAGATATGTGCACATCAAACCTGAAATTTTTAACAATTATTAATTTCATTTATTATTCGTGATTATTAATGGGTTGTGGTTGTCTTTAGATTTTCACCTAAATTCGTATTCAATTAGGGATAAAAAAGGACATCTTGCTCAAATGGCCGTCACACCAAGTGCTTTTCAGAATGATGATTATAAGACACATGTATGAGTGCACATTCGGAATGTGCACTCATATCACACTAAAATCTTATACATATTGTTTTCAGTAATTAGAAATAAGATTCTTATTTATAAAATTTGATTGGTCCCTTAATCTTAAAAAGTCCTTATCATTGTTGTTACACATCATGATTATTAACTATATATCGGTGTATTAGATTCATGATGTTTGATTTGAACTAAAGAGTCGCTCAATATGAAATCAACCAACGATTGGAGAATATTGAGGAGAGAAAATGTATGTATATACCTAAATTAAAACCAAGATTCAACAATAGTTTAATAGATAATTAATTATTTATTTTATAAACTAATATTAGTTATATTATTAAATATTTTGAAAGTATTTTCATCCAATCATTGGCATAGAATCTTTGTATTGGCATATTTGATGGACTAGGTTTTCGACAATAACTGAATTAAATGCCCTATAATCCATTATATGATATTGTTTATGGACTAATATATAATTAATTTGATTAAATATTGAATTTCTACAATGAAAAGGCGATAGCAGGCACCTCCGGCGTCCATTTTCACATAAACTACTATTTGTATTTGGGAGCTAGCGCACCTTAATGCGCTCTTGAATCAATCAATCAAAATCAAATTGAAAGGAGATTTTGTGTACTATTTATTTGCAGAGAGAATGGCACTAACTTCTCTATTATTATCTTTATAATAATGTTAACCAAGATGAGCTGATACTGTGATACATGGTTAAGGTTTTACTGGTGTAACTTGGGTCGGGCTCGCGACTCTGGCCTTAACTCGCTAACAAGGGAAAACCGTGTCTAACACGCTGGTTCGTGAGGTTCTTATGAATCAGAAGACGAATCGACCGGTTTTAAACCGCCTTTACACGAACCACTCTGGTTTCCGTTAATAAGCTTTGAAACAGAAAAAAAAAAAAAAAAAAAAAAAGGGGAAAACTTCATTTTGGGAGTTCCCAGTTCGATCTGTAAAATTGAAAACCCAATCGCTCTGCCAGTAAGCTGCGTTTCGAGTTTTCCGACACCACTTTTTGTTCAGAACAGTAGGAGACGAAGGATTGAAGGAAGAGAAGAAGAAGATATGGTTTAAAGTTGAAACTCAATCAAAGAAGTGGAATAAGGAACTCTCTCTCTCGTGCGCGCTTTCTCTCTTGTGTGTTCTGTAGCGGAGTTGGAGCATTGGAGCTAGTAAGTCTTTCTCTCCCTCCATACCAAAATTTTGTTTCTGCAACTTAGAATTAGCTTCTTATTTCTACCCCTTCCTTAGGTAGTGGAATCTTTTCCCTTCATTTTTTAGTTTTGGTAAAATTTAAAAATTTGTATCTTGTTTTTATTGTCCTGAAGAGCAGGGGAGAAATCAGAAAATCCATACCATAAATCTGGAGAACTGGAATTTATTTATCGGGAAACCCATGCCAGAAATCCTGAGAACTGGAACTGATTTGCTGGAACCCCTGTTTAATAATATATATTTAGTGATATTAGGGCAGGGAATAAACTTAGTTGATTATTCTAAAACCACAGTTCAATAGTCTATTTTTTCTGTTATTAGAATTAGGAATAAACTTAGTGGAACCGTTTTAATTAGTTATCTGAGATAGGCATTAGAACTATGAGTTCAATTATGGATTCTTGTGAGGCAGGGATATTCGACCTTATCAATGGTTTCCTACCAGTGTATGAGCCCATGATACAGATAAAGTATAAAACAGGAGTAATGAAGTAAATGGCCCAAGCGCTATCATTTTCAGACTTAACTTTTGTGATTCAGTCAGTTTAATTGATCTAATTTCCCTTTGGAGCTTCTTCATTCCCCAACATCTGATCCTCTTAACTCTAGAAGGTCCTCATTTGTATTCTACTCAAATCAACAGATTCGGACAAAAAACCCATTACATCAATGGCGTCAAAGAGGAAAGAGTCGGAAGGTATAGCCCTCTTATCCATGTACAATGACGAAGATGAAGACATGGATGATGTTGATGAAGAGGAAGACAATAGAGAAGATGCTATTAATGATGATGCAGTTTCTCCAGACTCTGCTCCTGAAGCTACACCCCATAACGTTCAGTCTCAAGCTTCTCTCCCAACTGAAGATTCAACTCCAAAAAGTGATAGGTTTGCATCTTTGACACCACAACAGCCCCAGGTTTTACTAAAGTCTCCACCATTTACATCACAGCCACCACCATCTTCTGCCCCCTTTTTGGATGCTCAAAGGACAAGAAAAGGAACTCTCACAATTGTGGATTATGCTCATGATGAAACCGCAATGTCTCCTGAAGCTGAGGTAACTAGTTCTTTTTGTCTTTCTATTTGTATGGGACTTTAATAATTTTACAGTTTGCTTGATACCACCATACCTAGTTGGTGGGGAGATTGGTTAAGGTTGTTCTCAGTTTAACCTTCCAGATGTTGATTCGTCACCATGTTAACAGATGGGAAATTATTGTTTTCGTTGTTATCATTGTTTTTATGATGTTTATTTGCAGGAGGGTGAAATAGTCAGTGCTGGACGTGTCATGTTTGGTGAGGAGCTTCAAACTGCAAATGGTATGTATTCCCTACAGTGGTTTGCTGTTTTCTAGTATACTTTCAGATTCTAACCTTATTCCAAGGAATTTTTTTAGATGCTTTCATAAATTAAATGCCAAACCAATTCTTGGCCAGGAGCAAGCATTTTAGAGGGTCAGTTTGTTTTGCAGTCACTCTTGTGTCCTTATTTGTGGTATATTTGCTTGGTACTATTGGTGTTTCTTTCTTTAACAGTTTGTTGTATGGATTAACTTTGGTTGCCATGATGTGTACTGCAATACTGAAGGACTTTTGTAGTACAATATGTAATTATGATATGGGTATTTATTTTTTCCCAGCTTTATCTCATTTTATTATTATTGGTGGCCATTAGATAAATGAAAAATGTCTTGTTTGGTCTCACTAGGTGATACTGCACTACTAATATATTCATTGGTTGCTAATTGATGCTGGAAATACTCTTGGATTGGAATTTGGTATTTCCCCCATATGTTTCCTCATTTGCAAATGTATTTGCATTTGCAGGTGACTTCCAAGAGAAAACACCTCAAGGAATGGTTCAGACATTAACAGACACTCAAACAACTCCTCAACCTTCTGACCAACCGCCCACACTACAATCTGATAACAATATCTCAATAAATGGCTCTAGAGTCGACTCAGAAGTTGCAGTTGTTGAGGAAGCTATTATGGTTTCCACAGATGTACCAATAGATGCTCATCCATTAGAAAAGTTTCTCCCACCGCCACCAAAAGCCAAGTGTTCGGAGCAACTCCAAGTAAGTATTTTTGTCAACAATTTATTGTATGGGGGGATTTTCTTGAGTATGTTTTTGTATGCAAGAACACCAAAATTTGGAAATATAGATTTGTGCATCCATTATCAAGTGGTATGGAACCTTAGGCCTCCTTTGCTTAAGTTGCTTCTTTGCAAATTAAGAGCATTTGCATGGAGTTGTGGTCACCTGATTACTTGACTATCGGACCTGATGAGGCTCTAACTAACCTAGGACCTAGGAATCCAGGAACCTTTTGAAAAACCAGAATCGCAGTGAAGGGTAATAGAAAACAGATCCGAGAGAAAACTCAATATCAGAGAATCAGATAATCAAAAAAAGGACGTACCTAGTGCACAAGGCTCCCCTCACTCTGTGGTCTGGGGAGAGTCATAATGTACACAGCCTTACCCCCGCTTCGCAGGGAGGCTGTTTCCTGACTCGAACCCGTGACTACTTGGTCACAATGGAGCAACCTTACCGTTGCACCAAGGTCCACCCTCAGATTTCTGGCGGAGAACAATTCCTCAAAATATGGTTCAGATCTGATGGTGTGATTCGGAATTAGGGAAGTATCTTACTAATGAAAGGATTCTAGAATTAGGGTTTCCAGAACAAGGAATCGATCTCAGATATTAATGGGATAGAACCACCAATCAAGAGAGATCAGAATAATAACAACAGTATCAATAGAATACAAGAGAAACCAGAAACTGCTTCAAGTATGGTAAGAAACTGAGAAATCAGATATGCAATGGGACTCTGTTAAACCAATGGCAAAATTAGATTTTGACACCAGGAAGGGGTTAAAGGTCTGATCCGATTGATAAATTTGGAAATAAAATTGAAATCAGATTTGAGAATTTGAAAATTTCAGACAATCTTACTGTGGAAAGGACTACTTGAAATCGATTAAAAATAGGGTTTTGAATGCTGATTTTGAAAACAGAACTTAACAATGATTAATTGAATTCAGATCTGAAGTTTAAGAATTTAAAACAACAGCCAACAAAATAATATGAATTAAGAACAGAAGTATAATGGAAACTGGTGCAGGAATGGAATAACCTGTATTTGATTAGAAATAAGATAAGAAGGAAAAAAAGGGATATGACCTTGGAATCACCACCAGAGGCCTCAATTGGAATCACCACAAAAGACGCTGGGACTCAATCACCACAGTACTAAGTTCTGAATCATCACAGAACAGTAAAAACAGGCTGAAGCCAAATCTCATTGATCAAATTAGTGTACAAGTTTGTAGCCCTTACAAACTTATATAGAAGATTCAAAAATAGACTCAAAACTCAAAAAATGAAATGCCTAAACAAATCCTGAATTGATATGGTAACTTAAACTGACTAGCAAAACTGAAATAAGGCTGGACTCCTAGACTTACTCCAACCTAACTAAAACATTTAATAACAAATAAATAAAGAAATAGAACTCTAACTAGAAAGGGTGCACCATGAGGCCCCCGTCACTGTGGGGTTTGGGGAGGATCATAATGTACACAGCCTTACCCCCACTTTGTGAAGAGGTTGTTTCCCGACTTGAGCCTGTGACCACTAGATCATAATGGAGCAACCCTACCGTTGCACCGAGGCCCGCCCTCTAAATAGGACTCTAGATTAGACTAACTAATAAATTAAATCGCATATTCAGAATTATGACCCTAAGTATGGGCTTATAAAAAAGGTTCATTACATCAATAACCCAAAAATAAATGCCCATGACCCATGGAATGAAACCATGGGCATAAGTCTTGTTAGGCCCAAAATTGTCCCAATTGGACTATCTTAATTGCATCAGGTCCTGGCTTAGATGAGTGGGGCCGGAGTCCAAAAATGGTACAACAACAACAGCAACAACTCAGCATTATCCCAACCATATGGGATTGGCTATGTGGATTTGATCAAGACAGCATAAGAAAAGTAAAAGTAAAAAGAAAGGAACACAACACCAAATCAGTAATATCCCACTTAAATGGGGGTTAGTAATATCCCACTTAAATGGGGTCGACTACATGGATTCTTGCCCTCCAGTTAGATCTATTCAAGTTCATAATTGGGACAAGACCTAAACTATGCATGTCTTTCCTCACTACTTCTCCTATGGTCATTTTTGGCATGCCCCTAGCTCTTTTATTTCCTTCAGTCTGAATGAGATTACTCCTCCTTATTGGTGCATCCTCAGGCCTCCGTTAAACATGACCATACCACCTCAAATGACTTTCTCGGAGCTTATCATGAATCGGGGCAACTCCCAAATCATCTCTAATATAGTCATTCTTTACTTGATCCTTCCTAGTTTTGCTGCACATCCATCTCAACATTCTCATCTCTGCTACACATAGCTTATCTATATGACACTTCTTAACTACTTAGCTATTTAGCCTTCCGCGTACATCATGCCGTGTTTAACGATTGTACTATTTCCTTTAAGCTTTAAAGGAATATGTCGGTTACACAACACTCTAGACGCACCTCTCTACTTCATCCATCCCACTTTAATTCTTTGTGAAACAACATCATCCTTTATATTACCTTCTTTATTTATGGTTGACCTCAGATACCTAAAATGATCACTTTGCGGTCTCTCTCTCCTTAATCTTCACTATATTATTATCTATTGTAGTGACTAAAGTTACACATCAAAAACTCCGTCTTCATTCTACTTACCTTAAAATCTCTTGATTTCAAGGTTAATCTCCATAGCTCCAACTTAGCGCTAATCCCTGCTTTTCTCTCATCCACCAAAACAATATCTTCAACAAAGAGCATACACTACGGAACCTCGTCTTGAATGTTCCTGGTTAAATCATCAATGATAAGCACAAAGAGCTCAAAGCCGATGCTTGATGTAGCCTAATTGTAATTGGAAATTTACTTCCTTGCGCTCCCACGGTTCTCACACTAGTCACCACATCCTCTTACATATCTATAATTATATCTACATATTTACTCGATCCCTTCTCTTCTCTTCTCTTCTCTTCTCTGGTATGTGTCAGATTAACTTTGTAGGGACTCTATCATAGGCTTTTTCTTGGTCAATATTCAATAAGACTATATGTAGATCCTTCCTGTGAGGTCAAAATCTTTCCATGACCCCCTCCTGAGTAAGTAAATAGCTTTTGTCATGAATCTGCCTAGCATAAAACCAAATTGATTCTCCGAGATAGTAGTTTCTTTTCTTAGGTGGGCTTCAATAACCTTCTCCCACTATTTCATAATACTCATTAGTTTTATTCCCCTGTAGTTATTGCAGCTATGAATATTACTTTATTTTGTAGATCAGAACAATTGTGCTTCTCCTCCAATCATCTGACATTTTCTTTATGTTCAAAATCTTGTTAAAAAGATTGGTTAACTGTTAAACAAAATACTCCTCTTATATTAGGACCTCATCAGGGCCTGATATCTTGCCTACTTTCATCTTTCTCAAGACTTCTTTAACTTTAGCAATTCAACCTTTAATATATATATTTATCACGTATGGTGTCTTGATGAATATTGCATTCTTCAGGGCCACTCTTTGATGTAAGGCTAGGTAGGAACTACCCAACCCTAGTTAGGAATTAGGATCCTCAAACAATGCTCAAATAATCTCTAGTTGATGATATTAATACCTCCCAACAGTACAACAAATACAGGACAGCAGTACCCTAGCCGCAGGCCAGAAAATTAGGTCAAATAGGAAGATTTCAAAAGTTATTCTTACACCTCTGATGGACAAGTTCTCCTGGTCGAGTGGCTCTCTTGCAGGTTCCAACAAGACCCCAACAGAATTAGGGCAGTTTTAGGGCTGAAAAGGGAGATTTTCACTTACAACATATAAACTTGACTTAACAACCAAGACAACTAAAAAAGGAAACAAAGATCCTACAACTAATTGCTGAAATCAATGGCTGCTGGATTCCTCTCTTGAAGCTTCTCTCTTCAACATTAAGGGACAGCTGGCTGGTTGTAGAAGATCTTCATTGAACAAAATCTGCAGGGGTTAGTTAGTGTTCACGTGAGCAGTAACTCGTGAACGGTGTTTTCCAGCTTTACTTTTGGGCTGGCTAGATGGAGCGAAGGTGGAAGCTGGCTGGTCCAACATTGGACCTGGTTTAAAGGAACCATCAGGCCCCTTCTCTTACAAGCTCGATTTACATCACTCTTACTCGAAATGTGTCAATTTAGTAGATCGTAGACATACTTTTCCCATCTCTTCATAATGTCCTTAGCCCTTACTAGGACTCTACCATCATCGTTTTTAATACATCTCATTAGTCCAAAAATGGTACCTAATCAAAATTTGTTGGTTTGGGACCATGTCCAAGAGACCAGTGTAAGTTTTATAGTTAGGTTTAAATTATCACCACTCCAAGAAAAAGGTTCTATCGAGTCATTAAAGTAACTGAAATAAACTCAGTAGTTAAAGGTTCCTTATTTTTAAATAAGTTTTTAATAGTTGAGAGTCTTGGGACTTTAAAATTTATTACGTAATTAGTTTCAATCATTTATCTTCCAGTCCATGGAAGGGCCTAAAGTCTCGAAAAGGCAAGGACTCCTACTTGCATGTATCAAAACTGCACCTATACCCCAACATACTACCTTTGTCCCATATCTGCTCCTTTTCACTCTTTCCTGTCCTTTTGACTCAGGACCTCTTATCGGAAGGTTCTAGTTCTTGAACATGAGTCCATCGAAGTTCTATGGGTCTTGTTGCCTCTTCCCTTGAGTGCTTTTGTTATTTTCACTGTTCAAGATAAAAGTGGAACTTGTTCTTTCTAGAATTAAAATGGGGTTGATGAAGTGGAGTGGTGCTTCTAGAGTGTGCTGTTATCAACACATATATTTAAAACTGAATGCTAATTTTATTAGAGAGCTGTAGGACCAGCTATGTTGCATGGTGATGAATGGTGGCCAGCAAAGAAGCAACATAGAGAAGGATGTTGAGATGGATAGTGATGGAATTCCTAATCGCCTAACACAAGTGACAAGGAAAACCAAGAATAACCAGAATCGCAGGGGCTAGAAACACACTAGAAATAAAGGATTTTCTAGAACTCAGGGCAGGCTTCTCAGATAGGGAATGAATGCTGGTTGAATCTACCTAATCAGTTGTTGAACGATATATCAAAATCTGGTCTAGATCCAACCGATGGCTAGATTGGAAGTTGTCTCACTGTCACAGAATCAGTAACTATCCCCAAACCAGAATTAGAAAACCAGGACACAGCATATGAACAGAGATTATTGGTCTCAGTGAATAACAGTTCCAGAAATCATAAAAGGAGTCCTGCAAACCAGACTAGGAAGTAGAGAATTACTAAATCAGGAAAAAATGACTGGAAAATAGCAACTAAGGTCCTCTAATTCTGTAGCACCATGTACAGACCAATGGAATGGAAGTATGCGATTGAAACAACAGAACAGAAAAGTCAGATGTAGTTCGGTAGAAACAAGGTGAGAACTGGGATTAGAAATAATGAAACTGATGGTAACTAACAGTAGAACAGCTTACCAGTGGAAGAAGAAAGAAAGAAGGGAGATGTTGGTTTCCCACCAACTTGGAGATGGCCTCTCACCGAATCTCACCAAGTTTTGTTCTCTCTCACGCATGCACATTGCTTTCAAAGTTTGCTGTCAAAATTGTGGGAGGCTAAGGACTACAACAACAACGACTTATCCTTATCCCAACTAAATGGGGTCGGCTATGTGGATCCATAGAAAAAGAAAAGTGAGAAGTAAAGGGAAGGAACACAACACAACAAATCGATAAAATCTCGGGCTACATGGGTTCTTGCCCTCCAATCAGATCTATTCGAGGTCATACTTGGAACAAGACCTAAACTATGCATTTTTTTCCTCACTGCTTTTCCTATGGTCATTTTAGGCTTGCCCCTAGCTCTTTTAGCTTCTTCAATCTGAATGAGATCACTCCTCCTTATTGGTGCATACCTAGGCCTTCGTTGAACATGCCATACCACCTCAAACAGTTTTCTCGGAGCTTATCATGGATCAGGGCAACTCCCAAATTAGCTCTAATATGGTCATTCTTTACTTTATCCTTCCTAGTTTTCCTGCGATATTGCCGCACACTAATCTCCTTATTGGTCTAACCTGTTTGAGTTTAGTTCGGCATTAGACCATGTAGGCAAGGAATAAACCGATCATCCACCATTTCCATGAAATTTGAAGATAGAAGTTCCATATTGACCTTGTTGTATTACAATGAAGAAATTAGTGGCTTCCCCGTTAATGTAAGACGAATGCATAGTTGTCAAGGCATCACCTAGGCCTCTAGGTGCTTTGTCGACTTGCATCCAAACCCCCTCCAACACCTTGGGTTGCCTAGACGTCGTGACAACTATGACACTGGCCTGGTGGCTAATGGATTCCCAATGCCAGAAAATGTTAATAATAGAGTTTTTTTTTTTTTTTTTTTATTTTATATATATATATATCAAATATTGGAAAATTTCAAAATTGTTTAATGTACTTGTTTTGGAAATTAATACACGCCATCTGCAACTGAGGCTTCCTTCGAAATCCTCTTTGATAAGGTCAATTATTTCAATTTACTCAAATGCTTCAAGTTCCTATACACACATTTTTTAATTTCTGTAAGTTGATACTATTCTTTTTGTCCTTTTTCTGTTACTGCAGGAGAGAATAAATAAGTTTCTAGCTTATAAGAGAGCTGGCAAGAGCTTCAATGCTGAAGTGCGCAATAGGAAGGACTATCGGAACCCTGACTTCTTGCTGCATGCAGTGAGATATCAAGATATAGATCAGCTGGGCTCCTGCTTCTGTAAGGAAGTGTTTGACCCTCATGGATACGACAAAAGTGACTACTATGAAGAACTAGGTCATTAGCAGTTCTTTTACAGTCTTGTTTTTTGTTTCTGTTTTTTATGGATATGCTGGTGCCTTTATGCTTCATCATATTTTCCTTTAAGGTTACAAAGATGCTAAAGTGATGGTCGCCACCAGGAAAATGGGCTGATGAATCATTAGCAGGCTTGGATCTTTTTCTTTTATTCTTTGTTCTATTTTGCTGTGTGTGTAGGGACATCTCATGTGTGATGTCAGGGTTGGATTGTCAGCCCAATGCTGTAATGATGACCATTAGGATAGCAAAACTGAATAGGTTTGGCATTCTATACTTGACCTTGCCAAATACATTTCAATTTGTCATATCTAGCAGTCTCATCTTGAACAGAACTACAATACCCCTTTGAAATAATAGCTGGTACACATAGTTGTCAAGGTGTCCAAGTGGTTTTCTTGGGGTCTAGACCACTGTTGCCTTAGTGCAAGGTGCCTTGAAATGATATCGAAACAGGTTTGACACTTGTTTATGCCAAATATTGTTTAATTTATAAATAAGCACACCTCCTATTTAAATCCAATAAATTAATTTAAAAATAAAATTACAAAAGGATAAAAATCAACTCCCCAGTTCAAGAACAAAAACTGGATTTTTGGTTGTAGGGGGGATTTTCAACTTTCAAATGTTGGGGTTTTTTCTCAGATTTGAAAATTCCATAAATCTTATCATAATAAAACAATACTAAAAACCAAAAGTGCAGTAAATAATCTTTTTTTTTTTCTAATGTCCATGACATCGATTTTAACAGTATTTGCGCACCTTAAGATTAGTCTGATCGGAACATAACTTTGTCAATACAACTTGGATTTAAGCAATCTTAGATTTGTTGGAAAGCTGGTTTTGTGCTCTACTTAATACAAAAAGTCTCATGTAAAAATAAAATCATTTGACCAGTCAAACTTATTAGAGAACAAGAATATTTCCCAAAATGTTGATTTTTGATGACTTGGTGTGGCTTAATGTTGATTTTGATGATATAAGTTATATGTAGCATACTAAATAATGTTAGAAAAGAGGGAAAATAAAAAAATAACACTTGGGCGCCTTAATCGCCAAAGCGCTTAGGCACCTCCCCTCCACACTTGAGTCGCCTTGACCCTACGCTGGTATGTGTTTTACTGAAATTTTGCATATCTTTCTTATGTAATTTAATGGTTTGACAAGGATATGGTTGAATGTCAACACTTATATTTATATATCGTGATGGATAAAGTGATCATTTAATTAAATTAAAAATTCAATGATGCAAAACCAACTCAAGATCTGTGACGCTGTGGGCATACTAAAAGGTAGAAATAACCACAATCATTCACACAACCAGCAAGTCGTATCAATACCAAACCTATATAATTCCAATACAAAGAAACTGAAACCAGCAAGTACATATGCCAGAAATTAGGTCAAAATATTACTCTAATCTAATCTACGCCTCTTGCCTTGAAATTTCTGCACAATACAATAGGATCCAATTAACTACCAACTCTTAAATGTTATCCCAAAGAGAGTAGATGAGCTCATCAAATAGCAAATCAACTTGGAATTATTATTAATTTTTTTTTTTTGTGGGGGAGGGGGGTATTGGTTGAGAAAATCAACAGAGTCTTTAAATTCAAAGAACTAAAGTTTTCAACCTGGTCAACTTTACTAGCAACCCAATCAAAGAGTAAGGAATTTCTGCAAGAATTTGTAGTCTGGTTATCAGTGAGCATCCACTACCTTAAGTTTTCAAATTCAAGGGGAAAACCTTCTTCCTCTTGGTAAGGTTTTCAACCAAATCTGCTTTTGTTTTCAGGACAGAAAATGTTGGAACATGGAAACAGCTTCAAGAAACAGTTGATATTTAGTTGAAGAAATACTTGTTTATGTAGAATCGTAGATTGTCTCCACATTCAGGTAGAAGTTTCCTTGAACTGACATTTTGTTTACAATCAGAAGTTTAAATAAATCCCTAGTCTCACATTATCAATTTACCCTTTCTATTTATCAAAATACTGCAACTATAAAAATATTTTCCCGTGAAAGCAAGAAAACCTTTAGATTGTTCCATAGCTCTAGTACTATTAGTGATGCACTTATACATAAGGTTAATTGGAAGAAAATTAAAAATTTATTGGAGTTGTTTTTGTTAATTTGTATTCCTTATTTTATTCTTGTTTAGCAGTTGTAAGAATCGAAGTTAGTTTGAACTCTGTCTTCAGTTCGGTTTCAGGATAGGAATAGGATTGTTTTGGGTTTTTATATGGAAACATTTTACCAACAATTAAGCAGAATGGATTGTTGAATGAAAGTTGAGGTTTACCCACGGGGTGTGAGTTGTGCTGTTGTGTGTGTTGCTGTTCTTTCCTCCTGCCTCTCTTTCTCTCCCTTCAATCAGATCCCTCCTACCATGTAAAATTCTTTTTGTTCTCCTTTTAGGATCTACATTAGGATATTGCACATTTGTGTCTCAAAACTGTCACTTGGAGTAAAAAGTAGCAGTCAGTGATCAGAAGATCAATTGTTGAAGCTGAGTTTAGGGCCATGGCAAATGAAGTTTGTGAGTTCCTGTGGTTGAATCTACTAGTGCAAGAGCTGGGATTTAAGGTTGATGGCCCTATGAGACTTTATTGTGATAACAAATCTGGTATACCTCATTATCCAGTTTAACACAACCATACAGTACATATCAAAGTTGATCATCACTTCATAAAGGATAAGATCGACTCTTGCTGTATCTGTACTCCATTTGTAAAGACTGGGGAACAACTAGCAGACAAAAGGGATCAATTCTCAACCATTTCATACTCTTTTAGGCAAACTGGGCATGCAGGACATCTTTTCCCCAGCTTGAGGGGGAGTTGGAATGGTAATTTGCAAGGGTGTGTAAGGGTACATATGAAATTGTATTTATGAGTGTTTTATATGAGAATATATTTGTTAGGGAGGGCATATTGGGAACATCAGTTTAATTAGTAACTTTATGTAGGAGGGATCAAGTGAATCACTTCTCCTATTCTCCTGCAACTTCTTCTTCTCTCTTGACCTGCAGCCTGTGACTAACCGAACCAGCAAGGACTGAAATATTGAACTTGATATCTTGTGGTTCCATGTGGGAAATGTCTACTTTAGTAGTTTTTATTTTCCATGTTCTTCTTTTCCTTTTTGGTTTTAGCCATTAGAAGTTTCTATATTTCTGACTGTAGGTTACTTGGTACCCAAGCTTTCTTATTTGTGATTACAACTAGTGATTACAACTACACAAATTAATAATTAGAAAAATGGAGACGCTCTCCATTGTTTTGGCATTCAATCTAATGTCTCTTGAATGGAGCAACAGCCTTGTGGTGAACAAGTGCAAGCAAGGTGGTGAAACATTGAACTAGTGGGTTGTGAAGCCCTAATTAGGTTTGGTGGTGAAACCAAGCGATATCCTCTTCTTTTTCCCCTACCTTCTTTATCATCTTCTCTTCTCCTTTGTTTGGATTGGTGGACTAACAGTCTTCGATTCCAGCGAGCAATCTCTCTCCTACCGTGGCCTTCCTCTAGGGAATTTCATATTATTTTGATTCTTATTTACTGTTCTATTACATTTATCATCTATTAATGTTTTCTGCAGGTTTCCAACATAGAATCCTCTCCACAGTTTCTGTTTCTTTCTCACTTCTCTGTTTGGGGCGGTAGACTAACAGTCATCAATTCCTAGGTTGTGATTCCTCCCAACTCTTTCTCCCTTTCCATTGCCTGCCCTTCAGTGCTAGTCTATCATTCTTTTACTTACTGATTTGCAGTTATTCATCAAGTTCTCTGTGTTGTTACTTATTCTGGCTGCAGGAGTTCAAGCTATATTCTAGATAATCCAGACATCGGATTGGCTTCATATTTTGATATTGTTTACCTCCCAATTGGTCCTACATTCAGTCAGAATTTGAGTGTCATCTGACCTATGGATTGGATTTATCACCATTCTCTTGAGTTACTAAATTCTGTTAACATAAAGTTTCTATTTTCTGTTATATCTTGTTACAGAAGATTCCGTCAATTGAATCAACTTGTTCTTTTGAGAGATTGACTAGCATACTGAGGGGTCTAATCGATCCAAATCTCAGCCCCATTTGACCGTTGGATTCTGAAATGTTTGAGTTTCTATATTCCGCCTTATTGCTTGCTTACTTGGATTGCTGTGTTTCTGTCCAATTGGTTTTGTGTTCTTTTAGTCTTGTCTTTTCTACTGTAGAACATATCACCCTACCCAACCCCCCCC
>NC_056565.1:22940724-22968380 GCF_013358625.1 Macadamia integrifolia
AAAAAAAAAAAAAAAAAAAAGAAGAAAAAATGCTGCCAGGAGTCATGGCAGTTGATTGAGTTGGATTGTGAATTTGTGATTGGCCTACCAAGTTCTAAATCTTTGTTAATGGCATATGTAATTGTTCTATAAAAGAAAATTTTACAGTGCTGTTTTAGACATACGGAGATTATCTACAATGTTGCTTCTTTCAGTAAGCATCCAATAAGTTGCGACTTTTAAAATCAGTAGCACCTCCACCTGTTAATATGCATAAAACACCAGCAGTATCCTCAGTGTATATATTATCCTTAGCTTCTTAACAGACCATGTTCGCAAAATAATTTGTTAAGTAGGAAAAGTGGTATCCCCGTTTGTATTTTTGTTGTAATAGAATATTCTACATGAGAAGTTGAAGTATGGTTAAACCAACTACCCTGATCCTAGTGGGTAATGGCCCCATCATATAACTGCTGTTTTTTTTTTTTTTAAGTAGCACCCATGGGCAATAACTTCTGAAGTTTAGCAATCAGAAAATCCATATCTGAGTATAGATATATTCTCTTCCAGTCTTTTCCATTCTTTTTCTGATCTCTACTCTGTAGAATAGCCCAATTGCTGAGGTCATGTTTATTCTTCCATGTTCTAGGCTAAAATATGGCTGGTATACCTTTTCCCTGGAGGTACATATTTTTTTTGTTGGTATTTGTCTTCTTGGACTCTAAGCTACTGTTGTTTAGAAAAGTATGCCATTACAAGAGTGATGCCATTCAATATTTCTGACATACCAAATACATATGTAGAAAAGTGAGAATATATGACTAATTAGTTATATATGACAATGACAGCAACAACAACAACAACAAACAACAACAAACAACTAAGCCTTATCTCAACTTAATGAGGTCGGCTACATGGATCCAAACATATAAACAATGGAACATGACAAATGAAAGATGACGAATGCAATATGAAAAGTGAGAGGTGAAAGATGAAAGATGAAAGTAAGAAAGTAAGAGGCACAACCCAACAAGTCAGGAGAATCTAAGCTAAGTGGGGTCGGCCACATGGATCCTTGCTCTCCAATAGGCTCTATCTGAGTTCATACTTGGTATGAGGCCTAATTTGCATATGTCATTCCTCACAACTCCTATGGTTATTTTAGGCTTGTCCCTAGCTCTTATAGCCCCTTCAATCTAAATCCTATCACTCCTCCTTATTGGAGCGTCACTAGGCCTTTGTTGAACATGACCATACCACCTCAAACGACTTTCTCGAAGCTTGTCATTGGTCGGGGCAACTCCCAAATCAGCTCTAATACGCTCATTCCTTACTTTATCCTTCATAGTTTTGTCGCACATCCATTTTAACATCCTCATCTCTGTCACACATCTCTATATGATATTTCTTGACTGCCCTACATTCCGCTCTGTACATCATAGCCGGACGCACCTCCGGACGCACCTCTCCACTTCATCTATCCCACAACACTTCGGTGGCACAAGGACGTATAGAATTTTCCATTAAGCTTTAAAGGGATACGTTAGTCACACAACACTTTGGCCGCACCTCTCCAGTTCATCTGTCACACTTTAATTCTTTGAGAGATATCCTCTATGTCACCTTCTTTATTTATGATCGACCCAAGATATCTAAAATAGTCCTTTTGCGGAATCTCCCTCTCCTCAATCTTCATTGTTTCATTCTCCATCATAGAGTGACTGAAGTTACACTTCATATATTCCGTCTTCGATCTACTAATTTTAAAACCTCTTGTTTCTAAGATTGATCTCCATAGCTCCAGCTTAGTGTTAATCATTGTTTTTGTCTCGTCCACTAACACGATGTCATTGGCGAAGAGCATATACCAGGGTACCTCATCTAGTGTTCTTGGTTAATTCATCCATGATAAGAGCAAACAAGTAAGGTCTTAAGGCCGATCCTTGATTTAACCCAATCGTAATTGGGAATTCCTTGCCTTGACTTCCCACAGACCTCACACTAGTCATCACGCCCTCATACATGTCCATAATTATATCCACATATGTACTCGACACCCTTCTTATAGCTAGGACATGAAGGATTAAATCTCTAGGGACTGTCATATGCTTTTTCAAGGTCAATAAAGACCATGTGGAGATCCTTCTTGTGGGTTCTATAACTTTCCATGAGCCTCCTCAGTAGGTAAATAGCCTTTGTCGTGTATGTACTTGGCATAAAACCAAATTGGTTCTCCGAGATATGACTCTCTCTTCTTAGGCGGGCTTTAATGACTTTCTCTCATAGTTTCATAGTATGACTCATTAATTTTATGCCTCTATAGTTATTGCAGTTTTTAATATCCCTTTTATTTTTGAAGACCGAGACAACAATGCTTCTCCTTCAATATTTGGCATCGTCCTTGTGTTCATCATCTTGTTAAACAACCTCGTTAACCAAGCCACCCCACATACTCCTGAGGCTTTCCAGTTTCCACAGGTCTGTTGGGATCTCATCTGGGCTTGGATTCTTACTTGCTTCCATCTTTCTCAAGGCCACTTCAACTTTCGCCACACTAACCTTTCGAACATATCTATGACGTGTGGAGTCTTGTTGAGTAAAGCCATTTTCTAGGTCATTCCTACTTAAACTATCTCCATTTAGTAGGGCACAAATATAGCCATCCCATCTTCTCACAATGTCCTCATCTCTTACCAACACACTTCCATCGTCACTTTTGATACACCTCATCTGGTCGAAATCTCTACTCTTTTTTTCTTTCGTCATAGCTATCTTATATATGGTGTTTTCCCCTTCTTTCGTATTTAGGTTGATATAGAGATCCTCATATTTCTTTGCCTAGCCATCCTCACAACCTTTCTAGCACTAATTAGTTACGTATGATGGACAAGAATTTTTTTTTTTTCCTTGGTGAAGTTGTGCCAAGTCAACATGATTTTCTTCTCCTGATCAAGATCTTCTATTCTTCTGTTTTGTTATCATAGAGGCTGATATGAGGCGTGAATTGGAGAGAAAGGATCAAGGATTGAAGAAGAATCAGAAGCTTGAGTTCGCATCTGGAGGGACACAACCTGGGACTGCCCCTGCAGGACCGAAGATCAATGTGCCAATCCCAGGTTCGGAAGCCTGTCCTTTTCTATACATTGTGAGATAAATCTTGGTGTAGATAAATAGATATGTATTTACATCTTGTTTTCTGAATATATTTTGTATGTTATGTTTCTTGTATTCTTTTTATCCTATTTGTAAAATCGTCTCCCACTGTTATCTTGGTGAATTACTGTTGTTTGCAGTAACTGCTGCTGATGCCTTGGCTCGGGATGGTAGACAGAATAAGAAATCTAAGTGGGATAAGGTCTGCATCTAATTGTACCGCGGATGGATTTATTTTGTGTAAGATACAGTGTGGATAATAACTGCAACTTCAATACATTCTTATAGATCTATTTGGTTTCAGGTTGATGGCGATCAAAGAAATCATCTGCTCCCTGGCGGACAAGATTCTGTATCCAAGGTTGGGGCACATGCAGCACTGTTGTCTGCTGCTAATTTGGGTGCTGGATATACTGCTTTTGCGTAAGTAGTTTTTCTTCTAGCTTGGGCATGCAATCTTATTTCTTGCCTCTCTCACGTGTGAACATCTGCATGCTGTCTTCTTGTTGTGTTTCGGTTTTACAATTGAACGAGTTTTTGATGGTCTTGATCAGTGTCTTATCACAATAAAGTGGTAATCAACTTCTTCTGGGGCATGGTGTCCTTATTAATGGAACAAAAGAGAGAAAAGTACCAAAGACTATTACTGGGAAATGAAAGAACTTGCTAACCTAATGATGGATCACCATTGCATTACTGTGCTGCTTCAGAACATAACTACAGCTTGAGGGGAACAAAAATGTTGGCTTTGTTATGGTGAAACTTTAGAAGTAGAGTCCAAAAATGAATGCGAAATATTTTTTATAATTACTTGGACCGGGTCAAATTATTAAATTGGACGATGAACATGCTAGGTGGTATCATTACCTATTTATGACAATGCTATGGATCTTATTTTTGTTAGTTTTAGTGCATGGCAATAAGAAATGGATGTTCTGATGGTTTCCTCCTATTTAACTGGCAGGCAACAAAGGCGAAAAGAGGCTGAAGAGAAAAAATCTAGTGAAAGGAAGTTGGACAGAAAATCCTGAATTGCAAATTTTGATTGACGGTTGAAAATTACAGGTTCTGTGTACCAGAGAATACTCATATGTCTTTCATCCCCAAACCCCCCCCCCCCCCCAAAAATTTTTTTTTTTCAAATATCGTTACAAATAACTCTAAAAGAGTAATACTCAGAATTTTTTTTTTAGTCGTTGTATCAGTTGGAAGTTCCTCGTGAATGAAGATTCAATTATACCCTAACATTATTTACCCCAAAAAAAAAAATTTATACCCTTCCTTTGGTAGACTTGGTGTTAAATTTTACATAATTTCCTGTTTGTAAAATGAATCGATGTGAAGTAATAAGGCCTGATGTTTTATGGGTGGCAGATGCTCTTTTTATGGTAAACAGTTGAGGTGGGTGACCATCTAGATAACAAGGCAAGGTATACCAAGTTCCTGACAATCTTGCTTTCCTTTTATCTTCATTGAAAACCAACCTGATCGGAATGCGCTCACTTAATTTGGCTACCACCTAATTTTCTTATTTCAGAATGCGTTCTAGACTCAATCTATTTCGAGGACTTGATTAGCATTACACTGTGTGTCTGTTTTGCTAAAATATATTATATTAGATTTATTGAAAATTACTACAATATTATATAAGAATTTTTTTATAAACATACTGTTACGGGCACAAATAGGGAGATGAGAGAAAATAGAAAGAGAAAATAAAAAAATAGGAGAAAATGTTGGAAAATGAGTTTGGCTTTACAGACGAAGCCAATGGCATCCTGCTTGCATAAGGAAGCCTATTTCTGTCTTAGAGATAATTTAGGGATTCAATTTCTTATCCATTCATTATCTCTTACTTCACTATTTAAAATACATAAAAGTAACATAACTGACTCTACCACTTCCTATAACCTCTCCCACTAAGACATGCACCTCCCACTAGTTCCACTCAATTACAACTTCTTATACTCGTATCCTAGCCATCCATATCCACCCATTTAACCCCCACAAGATAACTAACCCCCTATTATATTACTAATACATTAAATAATATAAAATACATAAAATAATATAAAATCTATTATTCACGTAACATTCCTTCCCCCTTCAAGTGTCCTTATCCTCACGGACAATGAAATTAAAAAGAGATAATAATTCCACCAGGATCCCATGTCTTAATATGGAATATTCCATTTAATGAAGTTAGAATTATCATCTTACGAGGTGCCACTCTTATTGTTGAGAATGGAATCTCTTTTAAAGACGTCTTTTTGAAAGACATCTTTTTCTTTGCTGTCTTCATCATCTTCTTTTCCACCGTTTTCATTTTCTTCATTTTCTTCTTCTTTCTTGTCTTTGGCTGTGTCAGATGCACCATCATGACTACCTCTTCTTTGGGTCTCCTCAATTCGCTTGAAGATTCTCCCATTGCAAGGTTGATTGACAGTTTCTCAACCATCATGGTAAACTTTTTCATGATGTCGTGATGCAGATTAATTACCAAAATAGGCTTGTTTTATTAAGAATAAACCTAAGGTTGGGTTCCATACATGTTAGGCCTTTGATCTCATGTGTTTTGAGTGTAATAGACCACTTTTATGGGTCTAAAAGGAGGGTTCTAAGATTGATTTTCATTAGTTTCCTTTTTAATTGGGCTTGATTTGAGTTATATTTGTTTCCTTAGGAGTCAAATTATTAATTGAATCAAGTCATTAGTAGTTAGTTTCCTTTTTCAACTAGTTTCTAAGTTCAGTTTTTAGTAACTATTGTATTAGGAGAATATTTGGTTTCCTTTTTAAGGAACCTTCTATTTTGTAATTTTCTCCCCCCATTAACATAATAAATAAAGGAGAGGAGGCTCCTAAAAGCCTAGAATGATTTTGATAAAAAAATTAATGGATGTTGCTATTGTCTTCTTCATGAAGAGTTGTCTTGCGTTTGATCAAGGCTGAAGGAATTGGTGTTTGATCCAATTGACTCTTTGTCGCGTGAAGTCCAGGAGGTCTCTTCAAGTATTATTCTCTTAAGTTTTTATTTCTCTTTCAAGACTTAATAGGGCTCCTTTTAGTTATTCTCTGGTTTATAAAATCCTGCAGTCTTGGGTCTGGTTTGGTTGTCAAATCCATTCCTATATTAAGTGGTATCAGAGCATGGCTGGGAACAACACCCCCACCCTATTTTCTCTTATAGAGATACTACAGACTATGAGGACTAAGATGAAGGTTGAACAACAAGCCTTACGGACTGAATTGAAGGCTGAATTGGATGCCATGTTGTTGAATGAAGAGACCCCAACACGACAGCCTACTGACGATTCACATACAACACCCGAAGTAGAAACCCCATTGAATGTAGTTGCTCAGTTGATTAACAGGAGAGCAAACCCTAATTTGAGAGCACCACAGAGGGTTCCGGTAACACAATCTACTTTTGAAGAGCATGTAAAATGATATTTTGAGCGTCCCGTGCAACAGAGGCATTTTGGAGATTCACAGAAAGTCAAGCTCGATCTGAAGGAGTTTGATGGGAGACATGACCCCCAATTGTTCTATGATTGAGTAGCTGCTCTGGATAATTATTTTGATTATTATGACTTGCCTGAGGAACGGAAGATGAAACTAGCTCGTGCCAACCTAGTTGAGGCTGCCCATGATTGGTGGAGAACCTATGAGTATGAACTGGAAGACTGTGGTAGAGAACCTACTACATGGGAAGAGATGAAGCAAGAACTATCTGATAAGTACTTGTCACGTAATTTCAGAGCTCGTATATAAGACCAGCTGAACTCTCTTCGTCAAAGAAATGACTGTGGTGGAGTGTATGAATAAGTTTGATGCATTTTATTCTTGCACAGGCATTAGGAAGAATGAGAGGCAATTACTTTCTTAGTTTCGACTGGGATTACGAGCTGAAATTAAGAGAGAAATTGGTGTTGCTGATGTGTATGCAGTGAGAGATTGCTTTGACAAGGCTCTTCAAGCAGAGGAACTTATGGCACAGCCAAGTAGAAGGTTTGGTTACCAAGCTAGGGAGGTTAAGAAGAATTTTTCAACCACTAAACCTAATACTTCAACACCCCCAAGAGCCACAACTCCTCTATGTGAAGTAAAGATACCTCTATTCAAACCAAAAGAACTTGAAATCAAGGTTCACATTGAAGAGATGGTTCTTGAAGCTTCAAAAACAAAAGGTCAAGAGATAGAAGATTCAACTTAAAAGTTCTATATTGAAGAGAGCATAGTAGACAAAACTGAAGCCGTGGAAGATGTGGTAGTGGTTGAGATCACTCCACAACAAGTCTTTGAGATTCATGATGACAAGGAAGAGCTTGTTTCTCCAACCCTTGATGAGAAGGTTACCAACATTGATGACACTATGAACACGACATTCACAGTTGGTATTGATTCAGAGGTTGACCATATAGAGTTTGTTATGCCATCATGGTTCGTTGAAGGGAAAGCTCCACAACTTGAAGACTACATTCCACGAGTTTACAAGCAGCCAGAGTTTTGTTTGGGAGTGGTCAAAGCTATTACTGACATGTTGTTTCCCCCACATCACTATAAAATTCAAGGACGAATTTTTTCAAGATAGGGAGAGTTGATGCAGATTAATTACCATGTGTTTTGAGTGTAATAGACCACGTTTATAGGTCTAAAAGGAGGGTTCTAAGATTGAGTACGGGATTACTAGTTAGTTTCCATTTTCATTAGTTTTATTTTTAATTGGGCTTGATTTAAGTTATATTTGTTTCCTTAGGAGTCAAATTATTAATTGAATCAAGTCATTAGTAGTTAGTTTCATTTTTCAACTAGTTTCTAATTTCAGTTTTTAGTAACTATTGTATTAGAAGAATATTTGGTTTCATTTTTTAAGAACCTTCTATTTTGTAATTCCCTCCCCCCATTAACATTATAAATAAAGAAGAGGAGGCTCCTCAAAGCCTAGAATGATTTTGATAAGAAAAATTAATGGTTGTTGCTATTGTCTTCTTCATGAAGAGTTGTCTTGTGTTTGATCAAGACTGAATGAATTGGTGTTTAATCCAATTGACTCTTTGTGGCGTGAAGTCCAAGAGGTCTCTTCAATTATTCTTGCTTTCTTTTCAAAGTTAATTGCAAGGTTCTTCAAACTAGGTAAAGGATCTGAACTGCTTTTGATTTCTGATTCTGGAAATCTCAAGTTTCTCTCCTGCTGCCCCTATATTGTTCTGAAGATCCAGCCAGCCGATGGCCCTCCCCTTTTGTTTAATTGTTGGGTTTATTAAGAGGGAGGTTTGTCCTTAATTTGGGACCAATCAGACCATGGGTTTGTCTGATCTGAGATGTTAAATACTTCTGGCTGACTGTGCTTCTGCCCAGATTTCAGATCTAGTTTGACTTACCTGCTCCTGTGGTATTTGTTTCTGATTGTGGCTTATCTAGTACTCTGTACCTGCTGCTGGTTAGTCTATTTGTTTGGTGTAATCTCTGTTTCGGAAATTCTAAATTCTGGATTTGAAAATTCTGGTTTACAAGGACTGTTTGACTCTTACTTTTGGACTGTTGTTTGCTACCTAATTTTGGGTGATTATTGGTTGTTCTCTGGTTTATAAAATCCTACAGTCTTGGGTCTAGTTTGGTTGTCAAATCCATTCCTACATTATGTCGGTAAGCTTCCCCATGATTTCTTGTTGCGCCAACCGAAGTGAACGCATAGCGCTTTCCAAGTTCTTCACTCTTTCTCTCATCCTTGGCTCTGATACCATTTGTTATGTGCACAAATAAGGAGATGAGAGAAAAGAGGAAGAGAAAATTAAAAAAAAAAAAAATAGAAAAAATAGGAGAAAAGGTAGGAGGAGTTTGGCCTTACAGACGAAGCCAATGGCATCTGACTTGGATAAGGAAGCCTACCTCTGTTTTAGAGACAATTTAGGGATTCAATTTCTAATCCATTCATTATCTCTTACTTCACTATTTAAAATACATAAAGTAACATAACTGACTCTACCACTTCCTATAACTTCTCCCACTAAAACATGCACCTCTCACTAGTTCCACTCAATTACAACTTCTTATACTCGTATCTTAACCATCCATATCCACTCATTTAACCGACACAAGATAACTAACTCCCCTATCATATTGCTAATACATTAAATAATATAAGTTACATAAAGTAATATAAAATCTATTATTCACATAACACATATTGATTTGAAAAGGGTGGAAATGTTTTATTGGAATGTAAGGATAGTGATATTTTTTTTTTATTGGGTGAGAGAAGAAAAGTGATAATAGTATCTTGATCAGTGTACTCTTGATACCCATGAGGACTCCACAGATTCATATAGATGGATCCTTTGAAATTTTTTAGTAACATAATAATTAGAAGAATGTTTTCATTTTCCGTTGATTAGAGTAGGGAAAACAAGTTTTTTTAGGTTTTGGCTGCATAATTATAAACCTTCATAAACTTTTAATAATAATTTGTCTATTTGGTACAAATACCACTATTTGCCTTTTACGGGATATATGACATATGTAATCAGCAATTCAGCATTCATTTAAAAACAAGTAAATTGGTATCATTTGGTACATATCAAACGGTTTCGTCTTGCAAACTAATATAATAAAAATTATAAAAAAAAAAAATATTCTTATCCATTTGGTGCCAAAACCATATCAAATCTCCTTCGATATTGATACGAAATTGACACCCTATTTGATTTGGAGAGGGCGATAAATTACAACAGATTTGGACAAAGATCTTAATATTATTAAGAGGGGAGAGGTGGAGAGGTGGAAAGGTGAACCGAGATTGGTAAGCCTGATACGCTTGGCCCTGGCGTATTCAGTTGGATTCTCTTAAATTTTGATCAAAGAGATCCCTCAATTGGGCAACCAACAAAAATCAAGCAAGCATCAAACAGGGAACGCAAGTCAGTTTCCCACATCCAGCAAGCGTCAGAAATATTTGCAAACAATATTCAAATTTTCTAACAGATAGTTAACAAGGAAAATGTTCAATTAAACTCTTAACTGAAGGTGCAAGCTCAAAATTGGTTTGCCCGCCAAAAAAAATCCAACTAGTAAATGAACTAACAAATAGAGATTCTTCAAAATTTAGTCGAAACGCCAAAAAAGAAAAGGAAAACATAACTAGCACCAGACCAACTCTCAGAGAAGAAAAATCAGTTGAAACCCCAGGGCGCTGGTGAAGATCTCACTTGAGAGGAATGAACCTTGACGAGTGGGTAGCACCAATACCAGGCCTTCCATGCTTGACTGGCTTGTAAGAGATTGAGAACTCAGCCAAGTAATGCCCAATCATCTCTGGTTTGATTTCAACCTGGTTGAAGGTCTTGCCATTGTAAACTCCAATGATGCTTCCGATCATCTCAGGTACTATGATCATGTTTCGGAGGTGAGTTCTAACAGGCTCTGGTTTCTCACCGGGTGGGGCCTCTCGCTTCTGTTCAATGAATTTAAAACAGTAAAATCAAATGCTGACATTTATTTCCTTCCAATGGATTACTAACAGTCTTAAGGAAGCAAGAATATAACTTCTCAAGCCAATAAAAAAAATTCCAAGAGAAAATGGTGTTATTAAGGAAGCAAGAATATAACTTCTACTGCACCCATATTACAAGACAGTATCTAGATCAAAGATTCAAATCAGAGAATTTTGAGCATATTATAAAATGCAACTGTCATGAGTCATGACTACTAGATAAATTAAGTATAGTTTAGCTTAAAGAAACTAAAAAATTCTAATCATACTGCACCAAACACCTAGTCCGCTCAGTTAACTATAAACAGTAGATGCTCCATTTTTAAATAAAATGAAAAGCCTCATAATGGAAAAAGATGAAAGGAGGCTACAAAAATAAAAACCATTAATAGCCACTGAGGAAGTTATTTGCCAGTAGCAAATGAAGACTCTTCAGACAGAAAATAAGTTGTTGGGCATACTGAAGCAATCTACAAATAGAAAAAAATCAACCCCCCTAAACTAAGAAAATAATTAAAGGGTGGAAAAATAGATGGCCATAAATAAAATGAATTTTTTTTTTGGAGTAGGGTGGGGGAGGGCATGAAAAGAAGCTGCTCTCGAGGACAAGACAGAACAACCTAATTCAAATAAGCCATTTATATCAGCAATCAAAATCACTCTAAGCAAGCTGAAGAAGTTTGTAGTAAGCTATGTACAAACATACATGCAATGTTTCTGATGCAATCCCAGGTTCTGGCACCCCTAAATAGGATCACTATGGGCCCACAGATGACAAATAACTTGACTTGAATGAGTACTCGCAATTTCATAATTATTCAGACCTATTTGGGAACTATTTTGAGTAAAAGCAAACAGGGCAAGGGTTTGAATAGCAACTAATTTAAAAAGGAAGAATCAATCTGGTATTTAATAATGGTCTAAGGAATAAAATAGAATGAATGTATAGATAATAAAGGGCTTTTGATTAAATAATAGAAAATAGGGTCTTTAATAAATTAAAATAAAAAAATAGGCCGTCTTCTTCCTCACGATAGGAAGAATAAAACCAGCATAACCTTTCCTACTTTTTGAGAGAATTTGGTCGATTCAACACCAGTTTACTCAAAATTTCAGGCTAAGGTTGATAATTTCCAACCATTCAACACCAAGCAACAGACCCTAAAATCAGCAAGAAGGAGATTAACATCCTCCTACCTCCCATGAAACACAACCTGGAGTTAAAAACATAGCCAACCGCACTTTCAGATTTGGTTCTCATAGCAGAGTTGATATAAGGGGATAATATCCTAGGTGTTGGTTCTTCCTAGGGTAGTGATAACACCAAAGTTGCAGATCAATCGGGTTTACAACCAATGAATTCTACTAATTGCCATGGATTTCCAAGACACACCAAGGACAGAACTAAAATAACTAATTAGAATAGATTCAAACAGGAAAGAAAGAAAAAGGAAGAGGAAGATAGAAAAGAATTACGTGATAGCAGAGTTAACAGAGTTTTATCGGAGGATATCATACATGACGGGAAGAAACAAGAGATGAATCAAAGAAGGAAGAGAGAGAGTATGGCAGCAAACATACCAGTGACATGCAGCAACCTTAACTTAATTCAATCAATTTCATTCTCCTCGGTTGGTCACATGGCTATTAATTACCTTGTAGAATACCGATAATTACTCCAATGGGGATCCGTATCACAAAAACTAACTCAAAGACTGAATGAATTCAAACTCCTATCTCCTACTTACTCCTACAATTATAAGGACATGAATAATAAAAGAACTTAACAAAAATAGCCCCTAATAAACCCCGCATATGCATTGGTTTCAAAAGTAGATTCAGTGAAATCCATTTGAGATAAAAAGTGACTAAGGCTACCAAACCCATGTGCCCCATGCTAGCCATGAGATGAGCATTGAAACTTCGAATCAAAATTCAAAATCATTTGTGACAAACAACCCTTAATTAGTTCCATCCTTTGATTTTTGAAAATAAGGTTGAAGACTATTGTTTGTACTGAAGTCTACTCTGCCCAAACACCTAACCAACCCCAGCCTTCAGAGTCAAAAATCCTCCTGACTATTTAATTTACCACTCACAGCATGACCCAAAACAGAATGCAAGCATAGTCTACCAGCTAGTTGTTGAGCAAGTAAATAACTGAACCCAAAATCAAGTGCATTAACGTAACTCTTAACACAAACAATTCAAACAGATACATCATAAGGAAGCACATATTCCAAAGCCCATGCCACTGGAGAAGATTTTCACTCAACCTACAAGGTGAGGAAAAAAAAGGCCAAAACAAAATCCAAAAAATCCGATCAGTTGACACAGGCAAATATGGCAATGAACATTCTCCAGACCCTAAAATCAAAACCAGGTCACTAAATCTAGGTTCTCAAGATTCCCGGCAATAACAAAATATAACCAAGTTTTACAGTTTCGCAACAACAGATATGCAGCAAAAAAATGGGGCATAGGAACCAAACATTCTCCAGCCCCCTCAAATGGAAGTTGGGAAACTTACTTTAGGCATCAAGCTCTCCAAAAGAACAAGCTATACTCAAGTTAAACAATGACAGACAACAGAAAAAGGAGGGGTGGTGGCATCACCATTAATCTAAGAAAGTGCCAACTCGAATCCATCCTACCAGATATGGAGATAAAGAAAATCAAACATACTCTAAAATGCAAGAGGTCATAACCCTCCAGGTAATCCTTTCCTAGCTCATGAAATCCTCTACTTTAGTTTAAACACTCATTAAAAATCCATTTAGATCGGTTTAACTTTCCTATTTATTTGTAGGGAAAAGGCTGGGCATGCCGGCCGGGCTGCCCAGCCACGTGTCTGCCTCTCCCTCCCCCTTGTGAAGTGACGCCCATGCCCAGCCCTGTCACACCCTCACATTGGTGCACACCGCTAGCTTGCAACCCTTGCGGCCTTGCCCTTATTTGTATTAAGAAACTATTGAAACTTTATCAATAACTAATCAAACATCGTAGTATTTGAAAGCATTTCCCTCATCCACCAACCACCTGTAAAAGATTTTATTAATTTCATGATGCAGCTTCAAATTCCCATAATGTTGCTGAGTTAGACTTCACCTCTCTCTTTTTTTTCCCAGGTCAGGTGGGGAGGGGAGGTGTGCTAAGGTGAGGAAGGCAATAAGACAGGGTAAATTCAATAGAGAAGCACGTGAAGAGAAATCAATACACCACAGAGATATTCAGGGCCGAAGAAAACCAGACAATAGCATCCAATAACTAAGGAAAACCGCTGACTACTTGTAAGGAACTCCCCCCCCCCCCCTTCCTCCCCAAAAAAGAAAAAGAAAAAAAAATGGAACAGGCCCAAAACCTATTCCTTGATTATACTCACTGAATAATGCTTTTCTTTAAATCTCATATGTCCTCCATGGTAACATTACGGACCACTAGACCAGTACAAACTTAAAAAGATCTATGTGCGTCATACCTGGCAAAACCGCCAAACTAAATGGTATAATAAATACATACATAGTTCGGCACTAACAGAAAAGCTCCTCCAAAAAAAAAAAAAAAAATATGCAAGATCAAATAGAAATGGCTGGTACAAATCAATATCTTGGCCATCACTTGCTAATAGATATTTAATCAGTTAGCTAACATAAATCCATCTCAGGACCCAACATAAGTAAATCGACAGTGGGAAATCGTACGGCAGGACCGAATCAGCCATCACAAAAAAACCCGTATCTAACCTATAAGCGAATTAACATTTTAACAGCTATATCTCAAACAAATAAATTTGAACAAAAAATATAAAAGGACGGAAAGAAATCTCACAGCCTTGCGCAGTTTCTTGATCAAAGCCATTGGCTTCCGCTTCAGACCTCGTTGGAACCTATCCAAAAAAAAGAGATGCAGATGGATCAAAGCAAAAAAAAAAAAAAAAAAAAAAATCAGACTGCAGGTAAATGCGATGTTTGTGAGTCTTACCTTCTACGAGCCCGAGCCGGGAAGAGCTTGACAAGCTCGTCAGTTGACATGTCAAGAAGAGCGTCCAAATCGACGCCTCTGAAGCTGAACTTCTTGAATGTTCTTCTTTTCGGCTGCCCTGATGCAACATCTGTTTCCACATCCGCCTGGAGAAAACAATGGAAATAGGATTGGCATCGACTAAAATGAGTGAACTAAGTGAGTATTCACCAGTGTGCTTGTAACAGAGAATTAGAGACAATTTCGAGCTCACCATGACAGCAGAGGAAGAGCTACTAATCCTTAATCGATGATGAACAATAAACCCTAATTCGCCCTGCTCCACAGATGGTTTGCGTTTCAGTTCTCGCGGATACGCCAATATATACCCTGGGGGACTATAGGGTTGCATCGTACGGATCGCAAATTTGGGTTAGTTGAGTCTGAGTGGTCTCCTCTGGGTTGGGTCAGTTTGAACCGGTTCGGCTCGGTTTGGGTGGAGTGACTGGTTTTGGTATTAAGATCTCAATTTTTTTTTTTTCTATTTTTTTTTTCTCCTTTTCTTCTTTGTGCAAGGTATAGATCTTAGGCTGAGTTTAGGTAGTATTCAGGGAACAAAAAAGGGAATAAAGCATTTGATGTCAACTGGTGTTTATTGGGTTTTTTTTTTTTTAGAAAAAAAAAAACTAAAATAAAATGATGGAACAACAAAATCTGTTCAGTTATTTTGGTTTGTTCCAAATAAAAAAAAATGAACAATTAAGGTAATCATTCCTGAAACAGGTTCAGCAAACAATTTTTTTTTTTTAAATGGTATTTTGATACATAAACTAGAAATTTTATTCTGACACAAAACTTCGTTTCTAGAACTGAATGACTACCAAATGCAACCTTAATGTATTTACGTTTCATCAAAAAAAAAAAAATTGTATTTAAGGGTCCGGCTCAATGTCACCTATTCGGTAACAAAATAAGTTGCAACCTAAATGCCATTGTGTGGGTGCAAGAAGTGAATAAACGCACCCATGGGGATCACATCTTCTTGGGTCGACGGTTGGCATCAGAAAGGGGAGAGATAAAATGGTATTTTTTTTTTTGAGTCGCCACCAAGATAAAGGTCTAGGACCCGTAAGGTCTCCCTCTTTCGAGAGAGAGAGAGAATGACTTTAATGGATAAAACTTCTGCTCTGATCAAATTTCTGGATAAGTTTAAGGTCACAAGTTGGAACGGGTAAAACACTTGGTCCGTCCAATCAAAAGTTGGTCTCTTTCTATTATATTATAGTATGCAAATTTACACTAAATGCAGCATGTACGAAAACATATGATTTATGTTATGCATTGTATATACATATGGTACATAATGTTTGTAAATGAGATGCATATGTTATCTATATTATGCAATTAATATCGGCAGCATAATAATGCAATATGGTAATCATCTAGTTAGTGTTTTGCATGTTAATTAGTTAATGACATCTTTGTAAATAGAGTCCTCTTGTAAATATAACATGTAAATTATTTTTTCCTTTTAAGCACGTGTTCTATCTTATTTTTCGTGTATACTAACTTTTGTTTTGTAGTCAAACACATAATGTACTCAACTTTATTATCGATTTATTTTGCTTTTATATTTATGTTTTATTACCTAATATTGATCAAGTAAATATACAGATCAGTTCAACCAGGTGGACCAAAGTACTTAACACCTTCCATGATTCGAACTTAACTTGTACCCTAACCCTTTGGTTTGACCGATTCCTAATGAAGCCTTTTTATGGAGTAATGCTTTTATATGTAGGTTCTAAAATCTAAACCTTAATATAGATGATGATTTTTATTTTTATTCTATTCTAAGAGGATAAAAGATATCGTGGAAATTTGTTGCTCTCACAATACCCTCCCTATACTCTTGATTCATTAATTTCTTTTTATTTGAGAGTCTTCAGTGTTCATTCTCGTATGATGCATGGGAGATGAAAACATCATATTGCTTAATAACCTCCCCTTAAAATTTTCCCCTTAGATTTCAAAATGGACCCAAGTACCTAACTACGTATTGTGCTATATTATTTCCCTCTCAAGTATAACACTCTTCCCTCCCTTTTTTTGGGTAGAAAGAAAGCTTTATTAATGAGGGAACAAAATTCTAGCTACATCAGCAAACAAAAAGGGGAAATATAAGGAGGGGGGGGGAATAGAAACAGGAGAGTGGAGTCCGAGAGGACGTCGTGAAGCCAGCAAGGAAGTTGGCAACAAAATTGCCCTACCGAAGGGTGTGTTGAAACCTGATTTTCGAGAAACTGGCTGTAAGTGATAAACAGTCTTGTAACAGGTGTAGGATGCACCAAGGACAAGCCGTTGAAGTTTGGCAAAGGAGATCGACAACCAAAAGGTTATCGCACTCTCCCCTTAGTTCCTTCACAACACACATATCTCATTAAGATTCTTTTTTGGATTACATTAACAGTCATATAAGATTCTTTTTTGTAACCTAATGAATGTGAGTCGTTTAGTTGATTTTCCGCCTTCAAGGAGATTCACAGGTTGGTTTCTCTTTTGGCCCATATAAAGCTCCTGATCAAGATGAGTTCCAAGTGGTTTTTACTAAAAATTTGGGAACTTGTAAACTCTGACATTTACAACTTTGTCATGAGCATTTTTAGAGACATCCTTTCCTTTTGGAGTCAACCATACATTCATTTGCCTTATCCCCAAAAAGATAATGCATCTATTGTTGGTGATTTTCGACCCAACAGTCTCTGCAATATCTCTTATAAAATCATAGCTAAGATCCTTGCATTTTAGACTAATATCTCCCTTCTAGTATGCCTTCGTGCATGACAGACAGATTTCTGATGATATTATTCTTTCTCACCATTTTTGTAAAAAAAACAGAAGGTAAGATTGATTATTTGACAATAAAATTGGATATGGTTTAGAGCTTATGACAAGGTGGAATGGGCTTCCCTAGGGCCATTTTTTACTATCAAGGGTATGGAGAAAAATGGGGAGACGTTATTAATTACCTTGTTAGTTCATCATCCTTCTCCATTAAACTTAAAGGTTATGCTTTTGATTTGTTTGAACAATCTAGAGGGATTAGACAAGGCTGTCCTTTGAGCTATTTTCCTCTTCATAGTGGTTATGGAAGCATTATTTGGATTGTCTTCCACCTACAGAGAGTTCAACCTTTTTAAAGATATAAAAAATACCTAGACGTTCCCTTGAGATTTCTCATCTCTTTTTCATTGATGATACCTTTATCTTTTATAGAGCCACTAACAATGATATATCAATTATCAAATAAATTTTGGATTTATTCTCTAATCTTTCAGGCTTCATTGTTAACTATGAAAATAGCATTTTAGCCTTTAGCTCCAATGTGCCTTCATCTATTAAGATTTCTCTCTCAATTTTTTTTTGGGGTTAAAGAAAATGAATGCAGAGTCAACCTAGTTTGGTACCAATCTTTTCTACCCCAAAGCCAAAGTGATAAGCTTTAGCCATATTGTGAAGAGGGTTGATAAAAAACTTACTTCATGGAAAGCTAACCTACTTTCTTTTGTAGGAAGAATGGTTTTGGTTCAATCAACTTTATCCTTTATCCCCTCTTACCTAATGTCTTGCTTTACATTTTCTAAAGCTATTTGCAGGAAACTGGACCATCTGTATTTCTGGAATAGTGATAAAAATCAAACTAATAAATCTCATCTCATTGAATGATACAAGTCTACTTACCTAAGTCATATGGTGGGCTAGGGATCGGAGAGTTCAGAAACACAAAATAAGGCCCTCCTCTTGAAACTTGGTCGGTGTCTCATCAATGAAGATTCCCTTTGGGCGCAAACCTTAAAAAAAAGAACACTTCCCAAACAAGTCTATCTTTGACCACATTACTTTAAAAAAAAAAAAAAAAAGTGATCTGTCACATGGAACAACATTGTAAGTATCCTCCTTTCACTAAAGAAAACGGTGATAAGAAAATTTGAAATGGTTCTAACACCTTTTTTTTAATCTATTCTTGTATCCCTTCCCTTCCCAATTTCTCTCTATCACCAAATAATGCATTAGGTCAGACATCTGCCCCTTTAAATTGGGTTAGTAATTTTCTCTGTAGAAATGATTGGAATGTTTGTTATTATCTTTACTGCTTCCTCCATCGGTTTCTAATGCAATCTTAAAAATTCGAATTTCCTTTAACAATGACTTCTAGTGGTACCACCTCTAAAAAGAAGGGGTATTTACTACCAAATTGACTGCTGGTTTTTTATCATACAATACTTCTACTAACCCTATTGGAATCTCAAATAGATGTACCTACTTATCTCTCTGCTCATTCTATACTCACATTGGAGGCGATTATTTTGGAAACTAAAAATTCACCCAAAATTTAAATATTCTATAGAGACATTGTGGGTAACTGGATAAAGATTGATCAATCTTGGGGCTTATATCACAACAAAATAGGAATCATCATGGCATATCTTCATCTCATGTGAATTTACCAAACGGATATGGGCGGCCAGCCCATTGGGGCTCAGAATTGATTTCCTTACTACATCTTATTTTCATTATCTTATTGTGTACCTTTTTACTCTTGACTATACCTGCTTACTTTGGTTTGTTCGGAATAGGATCATCCTTACCAAGGTAACTCCAAATCCATACTTGGTCTTAAATCTTGTATTTAAGTGGATTTCTCACTCAATTACTTAATATTCAAAACAGACATAATATGTTAATTCCAAGTATTATATCAACATTATTGATATGTTCGATGATCACCGACCCTGCAGAAAATTTTGCTAGATGGGTTGCTTGCATTATAAATAAAGATAAATGTGTCTCATTACATGTCAATTATATGATGACAAGTCAAGCTTTGGATGTCAACGCTCAGGGTATTCTCTATGTATTGAAGCAGACAATAGATAGAGGATGGATAATAGAAGAGATTTGAGATGACTCGAAGGAGATAGAACAATTATTTTGTTAGGAGAGCACCAAATCTTGGCCTTGGAGCGAAATACCCCTTTTGTTAGATGTTCATATTATTTAGCTTAAAACCACAATTCAAATCAACGGATGACATTGTCCTCCTCATGCAATTCACAAGGGCTAAGAACAATAGGTTTTACATTCACAACATTAACCATGACATTGATGTTCTATATTATATTTAGTAATTAATGAAGTTTTTATTCTCGCACAAAAAATATAAAGTATTAGGCCATAGAGGCATAGATGGTTTTCAAAGGAATATCATGGGCAATATTGGATGAGGATAGTGCATTTTGCATAACTAGGACCAAGATGCTCAAACATGACTTCCCCACTTACGTATACCAGTACAACACCAACTAGCTTTAGTGGTGATTGATAGTCCAAACAAGTTATTTTCTATATCAACTTGAATGCTGATGTAAATTCTTCTAATCTTTTCTAAATTGAATTCTCTTTTCTCATATTTTTTTCTATTTTTTATTTCTTCAATTTATTGATAACATCTATAGAGGGTTGCATATACACTAACATACCATTTAATACGAAGGTTAATTATCCATATATTATAGATATATTCTATCATTTTTTATGTGGGTGCGAGAGGAAGGGTCTATATTGCCTACATTTTTTTTTGGTATTGCATGATATAAAAAATCAAATTGTTTGAGTAATGAATGGTGGAGACTATAAATTAACAATTTACCCATATATTAAGGTTTCATAGACATAATAAGAAATACTAATTAAAATTAATAAAAATATTTTGAAAATAACATGCACATTCTAGACATCTAATATTGTTGCTTGTTGAGCTATATGATGAATATCGAAACATATTAACAAATACATTACCACTTTTCTTTATGCATACTTATTTTTTCTAATGTAATTTTGAAGGTCGTCACAAAGATCTTGGCTGATTGTCTAAAGCCGGTATTGGAAGAATTTATTTCATAACTCATGAGATGCTCAACTATATTGGCAAAAGAAAGAAATGGCGCAAGAAACTAGTGGCAGTGAAACTTGACATAAAGAAGACCCATGACTGTGTGGACTGGGATTTCCTTGAGAAGCTGATGTTGACATGAGTTTTAATAATCAATGGGTCTATTTGGTCATGGATAGTTGATTAGGATGTATTTTATACATTCATGATCGTTTTAATTGAGCATTTTGATTCTAGATCGATGATAAAAGTGACTCATAATGTGATTTTATTATAATTGCAGGTTATAGGATCATGCGTGAAAGATGCTAAATGAGAGGATCCAATGCAATCTAGACATTGGTTTACCCGTGAATTGATTCACATGTGATCAAGGGTAAGATGGAAAGAAGTTTCATTGAAGCAATTAAGGACAAATGAGAAATTTCATCTTAATTTAAAAGTTTGACCAAGAGATTGAGCAACAAAGAAGAATCGAACGATGAAAGACTTGCACAAATGTAGGGGCATGATAGTAATTTTGAAATATAACAAGTTCGCTGTAACATATTGGATGTTAAGCTCGTTGTGTTCATAATTTAAAATGATGCATCTTTAATTCTTGGTTTGATTCAATCCAGGGTTAGGATTGAGAGATATAGCCAAAAAATCGTTTTGGGCTAAGTTAAAATTAAGTTGAATTTTAGAGTTTTTAAATTAATTATATATTCTCTCCTCTCTCCTCTTGGTAAAACTCTCTTTCCCATTCCTACTTGCTCTTGGTTTCCTCATTTCTTTCCCTCTTTCTTCCCTTATTCTCTTTCTTACTTGGTTTTTAACTCTCCTCATCCTTATCTTGCAAGTATCTCTCCATTTTCTAAACTACTTCTAACACACTCTCTTTAACTTATATATAGGGACATGATTCACAACTTAAGAGGAACAAATTTTTTAGAAAACATTTTCTTTTTTCTTGAATTGTAAGTAAAAATTGAAGTTTGAAGTTCTTGAGCTTGGATTTTACAGTACATATTCAATAAAGTATTTATTTTTATTTTCTTTTTAATTTCAAATTTAATTTCATATAATATCTTATCCATCTTCTAGTTATTTTTCATCTTTTTTCATCGCCATGATTAACTAAATCCCGCAACTTGGGGATTGGATGAAACCATAAAATGAAGAACAACTTGTAAGTAATCAATGCATGTTTTCTTAATTCCATATAATCATAACCCTATTGCAAAGTCAAAATTATGTTGTCATTGATTAACTTTTGTATGTATAATTGTCAACTTCTAATAAGGTCTTACTTACAATCTAATGCTATGTATGTGTTGAAGAACTCTTGGGATATATTAGATTTAAAAATCCATATTTCCTATTGACCTATTCAAGCATACAATACGGGGCTAGATTGTTTGTAAATTGCTCTTCAATCTCATGGTGGATTCTAATTCCTATGTGCTTCCCCATATCATTATTTCACCCTTCTCTAGTGCTTGCATAATTTTAGGTTCATTAATTCATTCTAACTTTAATCTTAGGCTCACTTTATTATTGTATGTTTAATTTAATTCCATAGTTAATTATTGTCTTTCACCATTGCTAGTTTAGTTTATTTTAATTTGTGACAACCTCATTAGTTAGTACATTCTGTCTAGGTCAGAACTAGATTTTTCATAGAGCTCACCTCCATGTGAACAGCCTGTAGCTACACACGACTCGTTGGCTTGCGGTATTACTTTATTTCTCAATCAATAGCATTCGATAAATGAGCTACAAGATTTTAATTAATGGAGTTGCTTGGATTTCGGTCCAACGAACAGAAATAATTAGGCAAGGGGATCTGCTATTACATGCCATTTTCATTATTTGTTATCAAACCCTTAGTGTAGTGTATTGGCGAAAATAGAATCAAAAAGATCTATTCGAGACATTCTTGTTCGAAATCGCACCCAACTGGTAACCTATTTATTATTCAATGATGATTTATTATTATTTTATGAGTTTCATTTATCAAAAATATTTACATTCAAGGACACTCTTGATATTTACTAACTAAGTGTTTGGGGAGGCCATCAACCTTTGAAAGTCCTCTATCACCTTCAGCCTGAATATGCCCTTGAAGATAAGATGGTGGTTTTTTACTAATTTAAAAGTCTCGTGTGAAGCTGACCCCAAAAAAAAATATATATATATTTCGGTTTACCTATGTACCCAATTCGGGTTTCAACATATGGTATTTTCAGTGACATTTCTGAGAGGGCTACAAAGAAGTTGGAATGATGGAAGACTAGCCTCTTATCTCATGTGGAAAAGGAGGTGATACTCAAGTCAGTTCCTTTCCCAATAGCAAACTATGCATGTTATCATATTAAGCTCCTTGCATCTCATCACTAACAACTTCAAAGAGCTCTTCTTGATATGGGACCCCTTAAGTTTCCTGGTCCAGACAGTTTTCCCCCTATCTTTTTTCAAAATTTTTGGAATATTACCCAAGATGATCTCTTTCACTTGATCTCTGCTTTTTTAATCATAGGAGTTCTTCCAAAGGAAATGAACGAAACATTGGTTTGCCTCATTCCTAAGGTCAAGAATCCGGAGTGAGCTGAGCACTTTTGTCCCATCAGCCTATGTGGTGTTGCTACAAAATTGATTTCCAAGATAATGGTAGAAAGACTCAAAGGAGCATTCCAAGATATTATCTCTCCCAACCAGTTGGCCTTCGTCCTTGATCGTATCATATCTGATAACATCTTCATGGCTCACGAGATCTACCATTACATCAAGCACCAAAAGAAGGGAAAGAAGAAGCTCCTTGGGTTGAAATTGGATATGCGCAAGGCCTATGATAGACTGGAATGGCCATTTGTTCGAGAAGCTCTCTTGAAATTGGGTTTTTGTAACGGATGGGTGAATTTGGTAATGAATAGCATCTCTCCAGTTTCTTAATCTTTGCTTGTCAATGGAGCTATTAGAGGTAGTTTTACCCCCTCTAGGGGCATCTGACAGGGTGACCCCCTCTCCCCCTTCTTGTTTATTTTATGTTCTCAAGTTCTGAGCTCTATACTTGCCAAGGTAGAATCGAAAAATCTCATAAAAGGCATTCGAGTGAGACATCGAGCTCCATCGACGACCCATCTATTGTTCGCTGATGATTGCTTGCTCTTCTCCGAGGTGAATCTTTATAATATTTCATCTCTTAAGGATTATGTTGGGATTTAAAATATAATTGCAGGTGTACGGATCAGTGTAGCTACGGGTCGAACACAATGAGAGCAACCACTTTATTTTTTTACTTCTTTTAATAATACGAAAGTGAACCGATTAATGGTTGTGATCTAATTCTAATTACCGTCCTGAACATATGTATCTAAAATAACGTTCTAACCATTCGTCATCTAAGAATTTAAATATGCAAGCTACGCAATTAAAATTAAATAAATAAATAACTGAAAATAAACAACCCACGCAATTTTAAAAAAATAATAAAGGAAAAAAATATTGAAATAAAAATAAAGTAAAAGAAAGGGGATAAAGCTAGAGAGAGACTCACAAGTAGGTTTCTCTACTTAGCTCGAAGGATGCATCATAATATGAGCATCCCTACTTGACCAGAGAGTCACTCTTACAAGGATTACTCTACTTGGCTTTAGGGAAAGAGAGACAATTAAAATAAAAATAATAAATTAATGGTTCTATGACTAGGAGGGACAAAGTCAACACATACACTAGCCATGAACCTTGGGGGGAAGGGATAGCAATAATGTAATGACTAAAATTAAAATCCTAAATTAAGAAAAAAATGGGAGTCAGAAGAGAAAATAAGAGGGGGGAGAGAAAACTACTGAAGGAGCCTACCTACTTGAACTTCAACCCTTAAACTGAAAACTTGATTGATTTGAGATACTACCAGTGCTAAAAACTAGATATGGAATAAATAAAATCTGAAATTTCTAGTACTAGAGAAAACAAATCTGAAGAAAAAAATGAAACTTAAAAGATATGCTTCATAGCTTGTTCTTGTCACCTATAACTAAGCCTAGAACTAGAACTTGAAAATTACAATTTGAATTGCTTAAACAATAAAAATAAAAAACTAAATCAAAAACAAAAGTGCTTGCATTAATTGAATAAAAAAAACTTACAAAAGTATTTAAAGTATAAACCTAAAACTAGAGCTAGAGAAAGAGAAAACTAGAGAAAGAGATAGAATAACTAAAAAAAACCCTAGAAGAAGAATGAATTGTCCCCCCTTCTCTTACATGAGTTGTATTTATAGGGATGGGGAGGTAGGGTAACAAATTTCTCTTTCCTAAAAGGGAGAAACCCACGATTGGTAGTGAGATCTTTTGAGACCAACAGTGCTAAGGTGGAGGAGAGAGAAGAAATAAATAAACTTGGAGAAATTTTCTATAATTTTTTTTAATTTATTTGTCTCTTCTTTTTCTCCCTCCAAGGGAGGATTTTTCTTCTTGCTTTGTGTGATTTGAACAATCTTTTGGTGATGATGTGGAGGAGAGAGAAGATTTATTTCTCCTTTTTTTTCTCTTCTTGTGCAAGAAACCCTTCCAACGATTTTCCTTGCTTTTAATTTGATGTAGAAATTCCCTCCATGCCCTTAGTGTTTTAAGTGAGTGAAAAGTAGAAAATCTTAAACCATGAGATTCGAACTTGAGACTTCCTGGTGAGCAAAGGAATTTTACACACCATAGCTCACCAACTACACTAGGTAGTTGTTGTTGGAGAGATATGACGCCCGATAATGCTTAAACTCTTTAAAATACAAAACCTGCAAAAAGAAAGTAAAACCCAGGGTAGCTCCATTCTAAATATATAAAATGCATGTTTTATTACCCTAGATTTCACATATATATGTGCTGATCAGAATTCCCCCACACTTCGACTTTGCTAGTCCTCGAGCAAAACAAAAAGAAAAAGAATAAAAACAAAAAACCTAACTCACTTTCATTGGAATCATGGTTGCACTTAGCATATGCAATAAGCCTTTAAACCCCTAGGTCACCCCTAGTGGACGAGTTGTGTCTCATGGGTGTTTGCAGTGAATATACACCAAAAATTCAGAATAAATAAATCCCAACCTTGGCTAAAGGTAAGGCTCATACCTATCCGGAGCAAAGATAATTTTTCTTATAAGGGACCCCCACACTTAAACTTTTATTACCCTTTATCAATTCCAGGCACTAGCATATTTTTTAATTTGGAACTCACCTCGTCTCTTCCAAAACATCCTTATCTTAAGGTAAAACCACTTGTGAAGAAATAAGGAACCAGTGACTAAGGTGTTGGAGTGTTTTTTACTAAAACATATTGCCAAGCATTAATGATATTTGCACATTTTTTCTTCTTTTTTTTTCGCGTAATAAACTCTATTCTACTCTACTACTTTTGGCTTGAATAACATGGTGGAGTAAACATCAGACACCCAAGTTACTATGTAGCTTCGCTTTTTGCATATGCACAAAGACAGTGATGCTAGAGTTCTTTCAGAAGTTTCCTCCTTAGGAATTTCGATCAAGACACCACGCTTCTTGAGGCGCAATGACCTGTCTAGTTCTAAGGGAATCAACTCTTATTCTTCTCTATATCACATTTCACATTTTATTTAAAATTATGCATTTGTCAACTCATGCTAAATTAAAAAGAATGTCTCAACTCCAAATCAAAAGTATAAGGAACCCACAGACTTACATATGGTCCAACATCATAAAACAGGGGTCTCTTATTTTTCAAAAGAAAGTCTCATCTTAAGATACAAGCTTGTTTCTTTCTTCTCAACAGGGTTTTTATACGTTTAAAATAGGTACCTTAGTCAAAACTTTTATTTTGCACATTAATGAAGCAACCGAATGGTATGATCATTAACCAAAAGCCAAAGTAGGACTTCATCCTTTAGCAAGGTAAAAAAAAAATAAAAATAAAAAGAAAAACAAATAAAACAAAGTGAAAAAGCAGAAACTGGTTTCCCTCCCCCTCACTTAAGGCATGCAATGTCCTCAATGCATGGAAAGAATTAAAAACAAAGACAATGCAAGGGGGTCATACCTGATTAAAAGTTAGTCATCAATGTAAAGAGATTCATGGAGATCCATGACCTCTTTACTACCAGTATTAGGAAACTCGAGGAACGGTTTCAAACTCTGACCATTAATGTAATATCCCGCTTCTTAAACCCGGTCTGATTTCGCGATTGAACCGGTTTAACCATGCAGGAACCGAGCCAGAGGATATTAGAGCGGACTCCTTATGGGCTATGATGGCACGGGTGACCTTAAACACCGGCTGACCCGACAAGTCCGAGCCAGTGCCAGAAGAGACGGGAGTGCCCAAACCGTGTACGTGCACCTACCATAAGGCTATGTACGGATAAAACAGGTATTATATCCATATTTTAAGGTATATACGTATGCTACATCGTATGCCTGGGGTGGGGTTCGCGCCGAGGTCCGAACCCGGTCAAAATCCTAAGTTTTGGCTCTCAGGCGGGTATAATAGGTGGGTACACCCACCCACCTGAGTGACCCATCCAAGACTATTCACTTAACTAGGAATAGTATATAAGGCTTTATGATTTCTTTTCTTTCCATTTATTACCCTCGTACGTTTGGTGAGAAAAGTAAAGAGGAGAGAGAAAAGAAAGGGAAGAAGAAAGGAAGAGGAAGAAAGGAAGGATTTCAGTGGGGCCGAAGCTCGATCTTGCCATTCCGGTGCCGGGAGAGTAATCTTCAACTCTAGATCTACAGTTGGAGGTAAGAAAAGTTGGGTTTTATGAACATTCACCATACCCAAGCTTTAAACCCTTGATTCGAGTATGGTTTCTTGAGATCTTGTAAATACCCTTTGAAATGATGAATCTAAGGGTTAATAGATGATTTATGTGTTGATCTTGAAGGATTTGAAGAGATATTGACAAGGTAGAAGAAGCATTGTGAGTTGGAAGTGATTTGAAGGGTTTGAAGTCATTTTTGGGCAAAGAAGGTAAGATGGTTTCCCTCACTTGAATCTAACCTAGATCTAGGTTAGAACCATCCTATAGGACCTCGAAGGTGTGAAGAATGGGTGGGGGAAAGCCCCATTTGATTCCCCAAAGGATGGAGAAAATGGGGAAGAGACAGTG
>NC_056565.1:22968480-23006279 GCF_013358625.1 Macadamia integrifolia
TACCCAGACAACAATACAAAGCAGCTTAAGATCAAATGCAGACAGAAAGAAAACTAATGCATATGTTGCAAAATGGTTTTATGAAGCTGGCATCCCATTCAATACTGTCAAGTTAAGGAGCTTTGAGGAGATGGTTGAAGCCATTGCACAGTTTGGGTCAGGATATAAGCCCCCTTCTTACCATGAGTTGAGAGTGCCCTTGCTACAGGATGAAAAAGCTCAGATTGACTGTATCAAGAAGAAATATGAAGATTATTGGAAAAGGCACGGGTGCACTCTTATGTCTGATGGGTGGACTAACAAGAGAGGTAGACACTTGATTAATTTCCTTGTCAATTGTCCATTGGGGACTTATTTTATGGGCTCTGTAGATGTATCTAGTGAGTCTCAATATGCAGCCATGTTATTTCAGCTGCTTGATAGTAAAATTGAAGAAATTGGGGAGGATAATGTGGTACAAGTAGTTACAGACAATGCAGCTAATTATGTTGCAGCTGGTAGAATGTTGATGGAAAAACGGAGTAAGCTTTATTGGACTCCTTGTGCAGCTCATTGTTTGGACCTCATGTTAGAGGACATTGGCAAGTTGAAAGCTTATAAAACAACAATAGAGAGGGAAAAAACAATGACAAGTTTTATCTACAGACATTACAAACTTGTTGATGCTTTGAGGAAAAAGACAAATGGAATAGATCTGGTGAGGTCTGGAGTTACAAGATTTGCTACCTCATTCTTGACACTACAAAGTTTGTACAAGAACAAGGATGCCTTGAAGCAATTATTTGTATCTGATGATTGGAATAGTTCTAAGTTGTCCAAGACAGAGGCAGGTAAGAAAGTACTTGAGACAATACTTGCACAAACATTCTGGAACAGTGTACTAGATTGCTTAAGAGCATCCCAACCAATTTTAGTTGCCTTGAGGTTAGTAGATGGTGATGAGAGGCCTGCATTGCCTGAAGTTTATTTGGCAATGGAAATAGCAAAAAAAAAGATAAAAGTAAATTTTGCCAACAAAGAACGGTCATGGAAGAAGGTGTTAGCAATTATTGATGATCGTTGGGAGGTCCAAATGGATCGACCTTTATATGCTGCTGCCTTTTACCTAAATGCTAGCAAATATTTTGACTACATCAATGATGCCCCTTTTGAAGAATCATGTAAAATACAAGATGCATTCATGTCAGTTATTGAAAGAATGGTGCCCGACTTAACTGTGCAAGACAAGATCATACGTGAGTCTCAATTGTACAGAAAATGTGAAGGTAGCTTTTCAAGGAGTTTGGCTTTTAAACAACGGATAGTCGGTGAAGGAGCATTGGATCCTAGTAAGTACTAAGTATTTTTTTTTTTATTTTAATAAGTATTTAACAATATGTGTATCTAATTTTTTCCTTATATATAGTCTCTTGGTGGCAAACACATGGATCTTCGGCCCCTACGCTTCAACAATATGCAATACGCATATTAGGCCTTTGTTGCTCCGCTTCCGGTTGTGAGCGCAATTGGAGCACATTTGATTTTGTACGTATGATCTTGTCTATTAGTTTGTAATTATATTTTTTACATCTATTTCTTGACTTAAATAAAGAGTATTTATGGATTCAGATTCACACCAAGAAGAGGAATAGACTAGAACATCAGCGCTTGAATGATCTAGTCTATATCCAATACAATCGTCGGCTTCATTCAAGGTTCCAAGAAAGAATGGAAAAAGGCAGCAATTGTGATCCATTAATTCTTGATGAAATGAATTGGAGTAGTGAATGGATAACAGGGGATCAAGAAGATGGAGATTTAGTCCATCCTGGAGACGACCTCACATGGGGAGATGTTGATAGAGCAGTTGGTGCATCTACATCGGTGGGGGGTCGTAATTTACCTAGGAGGGCTCAAGGATCAACAAGTGCAGCCAATATTTTCTACACACGTCGTGGTAGGGGAAGGGCCACTATTGAGGAATCATCAGATGATGAAGTTGAAGAAGAGGTCCACGATGTGGTGCGTGATGATGAAGATATTGAAGAAGACTTTGGTGATGGGCCAACTGATTCTATGAATCAACAACAACAGGAGGGAGAAGAATTAGATGTTGATTTGTTAGCTTGATTATGGTTAAACAAGAACAAAGTTTAGCTTGATGGTTTATTTTGTTGTTTTAAAATTTATACTTTAAAGCTTACTAAAGTTTAGTATTTTGGTTTATTTTTATGTTTCTTAATTTCCATTAGGTGTTTTTAATTCTCCCCAGGTAGGATTGGAACCCATAGCCTATCACCTATCATGAGTCATGACTCATATATTAAGGAACAAGGTTTCTCTTGTTGCTTAGTGTTTTAGTATCACTAACTTATATGTATTGATTGACAGGGGGTTAAACATTAAAATATCATGGTTCATGGACTCATGGTCTATGATGGACTTTGTGGATCTCGTTTTGGGCATCATAGAGGTAAGTATATCTAACTACATACTTAAATAGTTAAATATTATATTATTTATAATATTTCATTAGGAATTATATGTTGTTATGCACTTATGCCTTTTGTTTAATTTATAGCTTTTTTTTTATGAATAATTTTTTTATTTTTTGTTGTGTATTCTCATGTTAGAAAATATATCACTTTGCAATTTGCATTGATATGAATTTCATGTTGAATGTTGATTCTTGTCTCTTGATGTTGCTTAAAGTGTGTACTTTTTTCCCTTGATGTTGCTTAAAGTCGTGCTTCTTGTATTTTGATATAACTTAAAGACTTGATTTTTTACAAGCAATTTAAAATTAAGTATATCATTGTTATACAGTTGTACTAGATATTATAGATATATTAAAAAAATAGTAACGTCTTTTTTGGGCCGTATTCGCCGTAAGGCGGGCACCTTCTCGCCTAAGCGCTTAGACAGCCCTCCAACGCCTTGGTTCGCCTTGGCGCCGTGACAACTATGATGCTAACCTCTATCTCAGACCGAACATATTATTAAGACTCAAATATCACAGAGACAGAATCAAATCCTAATAATCATTAATTCGTTAAATAAAAATAATCAAAAGTAAACTCTCATATTGGTCACCATTCTTTACTTTGCTAGTGATGTTTAAGTTGCACGAGTTATTGACAAGTAAATTCTCTTTTCTCTACCTTCTACGATAATGAAGAAAGGAATTATTACAATCCTATGTTATTACTTTCTCTATAAGAAATCGACATGCAAACTAAGAAAAAACAAACATCTCCAGATTGTAAGAAAATATGAACCATAATGCTGATCATTTAACTGCAATAAATGATAATAATGATGCAAAAATCCAGGTAGGACCTTATCTTCCTCTAGTTTCTGTCTGATTTTCTCCCTTGCTCTTTTCTCTTCCTCCTTCTCTGCTTTCCGGAAGGCCAATAAACTACAATACAGCGAAGGAAGTGCAAGTCATTCAAAAACTAAAAATATATCAAGTAAATTACCAGGTGGAAAGTTTGAAGTTAAGAATAGACAATGGGTAAGATTGAAAGGAAAACATGACAGATAAATCTTTCCAGTTTAAGACAAACCGTTTTCTTTCCTGTTCCTCCTCAATTCGCTTTGCTTCAAGTAGTTCCTTGCCAGCTCGAATCCTTTCCTATAACCATACTGTAGCTTGATTACACAGTAGGAAACTCAACAGAACAATAGCAAAAATTAAAGACAGATGAAGGATCACATCACAGGCATGTTTCCAGGACATGCTCTCATAAAAGATTGTCTTCATCATCATCATCACCCGCTAATAACTATTGTAGGGCCAATGAGATCTTTTAGGCCAACCTAAAATTTTAGTTTCCTAATTTAGCATTGGGAGGAAGAGTAACTTGGACAGGAAAACTGGGTACAAACAGAAGTTCCCTCCTATATCATTGTGATAATAACAGATATGGAGTAAGTGAAGACGACATATGTTAAGACTCAGATATGGTGCATTGCAGTAAAATGGACTCAGCACACAAAATATTACCACTGGAAGTTAGGGGGAAGTAGAAATCTCCACATTTATCACCCATGTGGAGGTGCTAGGTCAGCTGTAATACTCAACTCAACCTCAACTCAACTAAGCCTCTCCCAGAAAAAAGCAGCCACCACACGAATCCTGGTTCACCAGTCAACTCTATTTAAAGCCACAACTATTCTTAAACCTAAGGCAACCATTTCTCTCTAATTGTTCCCAGGTAATCTTTGGCCTACCCCTTGTTCTTTTACCTAACCTAATCTGCAAACTACTCACTCCTTAACAGTTCATTCAATGGCCTCTGTTTTATATGCTCAAGCCACCTCAAATGGCTCTGACCAAAGCAGATTTCACCATGCTGTAGCTAATTAAAGTAACTAATCTTAAAGACAATGAAAAACAGAATTTCATATTTGAATCAACAAATCCATCTTGAGACCATTTTTTCTACTAAATACATAACCTTGATTTTTAAAATTCATATCAAAGATAATTGCTGACAAGCTAAAAAATTTCACTGTAAGAATACAACGTAATAAGAGGAGGGAGTCATCATGATATTTCAGCAAATACCTTCTCCCTTTCAATTTCCATTCTCTTTTCCTCCTCCTCTTTCTTTTTCCGAGCTCGCTCCCTGAAAAAGCATGCAAGGAATTAAGAACTAGAAAGGGAGGAATTGTGATATAAAATATCCAAAAATCACTTGAGAGATGGAGAAAGCATGTCACAACTGAACCAAAAATATATAATTGGTCAAAATAAATAGAAAGAATCTAAAGAAACAGTTGGTAAAAGACACAAAGGCACTCTAAAACAAACCTTAATTCTTGTGCTTTGATCTTCATTTCCTCCGGAGTAAGAGATGGTTTTGGTTTTGCAGCCTCAACTTTGCTATTGGCAGGTACCTGAGGAGATTTAGGCAGATGAAACAGTCAATGGATGCTCTGTCATGCATGTCCAGAAATGAGAACAAAGTTTTCAATCAACATAAATATAAGATCCTCAGTTATGCAACCTAAATATAGTATTACGTTCTAAAACAGATTCAATCAAAATTATATCCGCTACATAGACATGGCCACATGCATGTCCGCATTGACACATGAAGCTCCAATCATGGCTCAAGAACTCGAGCGATACCGTCGAAATTTCCACATTTGGACGGTATCCCAGGACTCCAATACCATATAGCCTGTGACTTCTAAAAATCATTGGTTTCGACAGGTATCGACTAAAATTCCCACATTTCGATCACAATGTGGAAAAATTTTCAAGTGGACCAATGGGTTGGGTCGAACCAGCCTCTATAAAACATACTTAGATGGGAAACCAATTGTTCTCATTTCAAATTTTCAACCCTCCCCATATTTCTTCTTTGTGAAGTGGGAAACTTGGGAAAACACTCAAGATTTCCCCCTAGCGCCCCAAAAAAAACTTCAATCTAAGCTTGGATCTTGCAAAATCTACCTAAGGTGGATCATCTTTTGTTGACAATATCTTTGGGTATCCATCCCAACCTTGTGTGCCACATCCATATCCTATCACTGTGACTGAGCCATTCCCTAGGCTAGGATACCTAGTTGATGTTGATGATGCACCTTATAGACGAGCAATGATGGACTACTAAAACAACTGGACCCAAAACATGTCATAGGACTCATATGTGGTGCATTCAAAGGAGCGGCTACGACATCTGTAGTGGTACACAGCTCGTGGACTGGAACCTCCCAAGCGCTCTACTTGGAATTGACTTTTGAGTGATGAGTGTGTTGAATGTTGAGACTTGAGACTTGAGACTTGAGAGATAACTCACAATTATGTAATATTATTATTTATGTTGGATCCTTTGCATTATGTTTTGTTTGTTTTAAAATTGTATTCTTGTATTTCACAATTATGTATTTATTTATACTGTAGACTACATATAGTGTAGACTATGTTGTATAGTTTAATTCAACGACTCAACGTACATTAGCAAACTTTGGTTCACACCACAATTATGACTTTAGGTGTTTTTTCCATGAAATTATTTAAATGAATGTATTAAAAATGTCTAAAATATGTCATACACAAAAAATCAGGTAAAAAAGCACATTTTGGGGTCGAAACCAAAGTTTCCACCAAACCGGGAAAAATTCCCTGGTTTCCTCAAAATTTCCCATAATTCGACCAAAATTCGTTCTTCCCAAGGGTTGAAACCCGATACTTTGAACCTTGGCTACAATAAGTAGGCTGTCTTCCAAAAAGATTTAAAGTAATCTCACTCACCCACATTTCAAGCTCTTATAGACACGACACAGAGATCAATGGCAGAAATCAATGGATTTAGGTCAGCTTGACCAAATTTTCCATTTGGTAAAATTGACACTTTTCAATCCAAGCTCGACATAGTCAGAAAATGTCAGCTATGCCTCATGTTTATAGTAGGTTTTTGTTCAGGTTGGTCAGGTTTAGGCATGGTTTGAAATCTCAGTAATTTCAGTCTTTTTTTTTTTTTTTTTACTGAAACAAAATGGCTTTCGAAATACAATAAGGAACAGGTTTTGGTCAAAATTTCAGTATCTCGCCGAAATTTAGTAACACATTTCAGTCTCTCCAAAAGTTATAAACTTGGTTTATAAAAGGCACGGTCTCATGAGATAGGGTCAAAATTTCGAGCTCTTATTGCCTCTTTGCACCTACAAAACATAAAATCAGCTGGAGACTCCTATGTTTGGCCACATCATCACCTCAAGTTGTTGAAGATCACTCCAAGGGCCCCCATTGTTGAAGATCTACACACTTCCAAGGTTGAAAAGGTAAACCACTTTCCCCAAAACCATTTTTTAGCATATAGTAGCATAAATACATGCTTTTCAGGGATGTATTTTTTATATGTTAGACATCAAAGGCCGATCTACAACCTCATGGTGTTGAATTTTTTTGCTTTATAAATAACTATATTATTTTTCTGGTTTAAAAATATAGTTTAATCAATAAAAATTTGAAAAAGTAAGGTTAATATAGCTTTGATGGAACTCTATTATATATACGTTAATCACCATTAGTGGATCTACGGCTCATTACCTCGCAAATTTTTTCCAACTGATAAACAATTATTTTAATTTAAAAAATATGATAAATAGTTTAACAAATCAAAAAAAGAAAAAAATATATTATCTTTTTATTTGAAAAAATAAAGGAAAAATATGGAAGTAATTTTAAAGTGTTTTGAAGTGTATATAATGCTTGTTATATTATACTATATTTGATTTTGTTGTATTAGGTCATTATATTATTGAAAAGTAATTATTTTTTAAAATAATTTTTAAGTAAGAAAAAAATATAAGTAACTACCATATACTTATAGTGGTCTCATATGATGTGCTTAAGTTAATAATGATTTATTTTTTCAATGCATCAGTATTAGGGTGATATATAATGGCTAGCAAAGGAGACGACGAGGAGGGCGGGAGAAGAGGGAGAGGAGGTAGGAGGCATCAACATGATAGTGTAGAGATTGCATGGAAACACGGAATGCTGATTGATGGTGATAAAAGGAAAATAGAGTGCCAATACTATCACAAAAAAATTAAGGGTGGAGGATCCACAAGACTTAAACAACATTTGGCTAGAAATTGCTCAGATATAGCTACATCAGCCTACATGCATTGAAGTACCTGATGAGATTGCTAGGGCCATAGCTGAAGATATACATGGAGGGAATAAGAGGAAAGCGGCCAAGGAGAAGGCCAGGATAGAACTTGAAGAGGCTAGAGCTTGGCGGCGGGTACAATCGTTGAGCAGAGGCATTCATCGTGTGAAGGAGGATAGATGCAAAGATAATAAAGGAGGAGTTGGTCCATCTAGAACAGGAGGTGGTGGATCTTCACAACCTGAGTTGCCATTTAGGAGAACACAAAGTACGAGAGCTGCCCCACCTCCACCTCTACCTCTAGTAGTACCATCACAAGTGAACCCCGTACTACAGTAGGATCCCGGTAGTCACAAAAAAAAAAAAGTAGCAAAAAGCATAAAATAAAGGGGATGTGGACTAATACAAAGGCTTATGTTGGGGAGGTTGTGTCTAACTGGATATTATTTCAGGTTCAATTGAGGTCCCTGGAGTGAGCTCTCCTCCCCGCAAGAGAACGTATCCCCGCTGGTTCTGTATTCTATCATGGGCTTCTAAGGTTGAAGAAGGCAAGTTTCACAATTTGCAAGGACAAAATATTTTAATTACAAACCACCCCTTATTTCTGGAGTTTTGCTCCATTTATTCCCAAGCTTCTTTAATTTCCAGAATAGCCCAACCTTTTAAAGTTTTAACTCTAGTTGACCCCATTATTTATTCCCTTCACTTTAAGGGTTTAAATTGTTCCTGAATTTACAAAATTGCTACTCAACCATTAATTTGAGCTATCTATCACTCTTGTGGGCTCATAAGCTATCCGATTTGGGTTACCAGACCCCTAATCTGCATCACATGTTACATTACAGCTTGCTGATAACATGTTACATTAAGTATCCATTCACTCCACCCTGGCCCGAATTTCTGTATCAAATGACATTAGCCCCCAGCTAATAGCATGTATCTTTCAGTGAAATACTGATTAAATATGAATAGACTTGATGAAAAGATTATAATGTTTTCACTGCCAAGTATCAAACTGGTTTTACTCTGAAACTTCTCTGAGTTCTGAATACTGTTGTTGCAACAGACAGAAAAGGTGAATAACTATGTTTTATATTGTACACTTAATTAAGTAGTGAATTACTATCCAAAATGCGCTACCATTAAAAAAAATTACCATCCAAAAAGATAAAAAGTAGTGAAATTATATGAAATATCTATGGAGAAACAAATCTGCAATTTATTACAAGGAAAGCTATCACGAAAAGGAATCATACCTCAGGCATCTGATCAATGTCAGGGTCATTCTCATGTTCAATAACCCAATTCACAGCCGCCTCAATGCTAGCATTGCCTGAGAAAAGAAAAAACAAGTTCAAAACAACTCAAAAACCAAACAAGCCACAACTGACATAGAACTGCACACATATTATGAGTACACAATACAAGCAAAAGAAGAGAGAGAACTACAAAAGAAACCAATCTTCTTGAAAGTAGTAACTGCATGTTTAGGATTCAATCCACAAACAACATGCTATTTAGAAAGACTAAATTTTGGCCCATGGTTGGGTTCTGTAGACCTTGAGCTTCTTATTTGTGGGTTTATTGATGTAAAAAGACTCTTTTAAAATCCCATATTTGGGTTCTTAACTTTGTAGTCGGGATTAAGTATATAAACAAGGGGGAAATGAATGCTCCACGGTTGGGGTATAACTTTGTATTTGGGGGTTCACATAGGCATAAAAAGAGGGTGTTTTTCTTTCTTTCTTTCTTTTTCACAGAAGTGTGGGGGCATCATTTCGCCACCTTCTGTGTCTGGGCATAGGGCAGCGTGACCAGGGAGGGTTTTTTCCCCATAGATAAGATTGTGTGGGTCCCATGTATTATTAAGTAAGTTAGCTTAGTCCAGAAAGAGTCCTTTAGTTAAGTTAAGTATTTGGGTTAGATTAGGATACTTAATAATTAGACAGCTTTCTATTTTCATTTCTATTTACTTCATTCAGAGTTAGAATGATTAAAAGTCTATATGAGAATTTAGGAATTTTAGGTCTTTACATATGTAAAGTAACATATCCCCCATGAATTGGAGATGATTTGAGTAAAGAATAAAAGGATTTTTTTTTAATAGTTTTGGAGCTGTTGAGATTAGCATACAGGATTGGTATCCCAGAGCTCTTCTATTCTCTACTCAACTTTTCTCTTCTTTATTCTCCACTTCTTCACCATTGATTACAAGGCTAGTTTCTGCAATTCTCTTCTCTCCTCATATCAATTTATAGTTCTGATTCATAATCTTAGCTTAAAAAATCCTGTCTTTTTTCAGGTTTCTTGAGTTTCTACTCCGACTAAGAATTTTCTGAAACTTCAAATCTAACCATTGGTTTTCAATTCTGCTTCCTTACTTAGTAACTGGTTTCTAATCTGAACCTTCCTACAGTTTCAAAATTGAAACTTAAAACTGATTTCTTGTTTCCCTAGTACGTCTGATTTCCAATTAGTCGATTTTCATGTTTTGTTTTCTAAGTTCGGTCTTAGTTTCTGGCTATTATTAGGCCTGTTATTTAGTACTGAAATCAATCTGGTTTGTGTGAACCTTTCATTGATTCTCAGATTTATGAATCATAGTTATTAAGGCGCTGGTAAGGCGTTGGTAAGGCCCTGGTAAGGTGCTAATGCGCTCGAGAGAGGTTAAGGCAGTAATCCGCTTTATCTTGGGTATGAAAAGCGGCCGCCTTATGCTGTAAGGCGACGCCTTATGGGCTTTTTAAAAAAAGATTTGTTCTTACAGCTGATTCATGAATATTCCAAAATAGACTTGATGATTGGCTGGTGCATAAATTTTGATGCACATGAGATACAGTGGATCAAAAGCTAATGACTTAAGACTCTACCAAAAAACCACGATATTCCCTCAAAACCCCAAATCGCTCCACAGCCGACGGTGAAGCACTCCAGCAGTCCCTCCTCCTTCGATTCTTCTCTAGTGGCCTCCGGCGAAGGTTCCTTCCCCTATCTCCAGGTATGTTGTTTATTTTTCTAATTTTTCTCATCTCCTTTGTGAGAGTTTTTTTTTTTTTTCTCTTCTCTTTCTTCCTTCTTTTCCTTATTTCTTCTCATCTTCACCGTTCTACCGAGAATTCTTAATAATTTTTTTTTTTTTTTTTTACCTACAGTGAAACCTCGAGAGTCATAAGACTCTTGCTGACGCAGTACAATCATTCCACACCCTTACCTTTATTCACCTTCTTTCTTCTTGTCCCATAATTCTTTTCTTCTGTTTATTCGATTTCTCTTTCCTATACTTCCTCAGTCGTTTGAAATTTTCTGTATTTACTGGTTATACTCTGTTTTGAGTGGTAGACTAGACAGAGGGAGAGGAGTTTAATCTCCCTCAATCCTGAACCTTTGGTTCTAAAAGTGGGTGGTGTGTTCAAACAAAGGGGCAATTCTGGTAGTGTAGTTAAAACGCAGTTACTGTGAAAAGAACCAGTTTCTTCAAACACAGCTGATTCCTGTTATTCCACCAGGTCTGCTTTCCAGAAATTTATTTTGCAGATAGTGTCTTCTCTTTTGACTTATCGTGATAGCAACGTTGTATGCTTCTCTTTCCTCCTGCATCAGCTGTGTGTTTCTCATACCTAGCAGTTGAACATTATTAGGATTTATCAAAGTAGGGCCCTTACATATTAGTAATGAATACTTGTATATTTAAAGTCTTCTTTTCTTTATATTTATAATTTTATTTCATAATTATGTATTTATATTATATGTTAATATGTTATGATCATTATGATGATGATTGATGAATGGTGATTGATGATTGATGAATATCTTGCACTGGTATGAAGTATGAACTTTTAATATTTATTTAACATATGAGTAGTAGGATTCAACTAGGATTTGAGTCAAATGTAATGGTTTTATAAAAAAAATTACACAAGAACACTTTAGTCAATAAGGCAATGCCTTATGCCCGCCTTATCGCTAAGGCGCTCTGAAAGACCCTCAAACACCTCAGTCGCCTCACCGCCTTAATAACTATGTTATGAATTCCTTCTTCAGGTAAGAATTTTTAGATCCTAAGAACCTAACCATAGATCAAGCCTGATTTCTGATATTTCCTTTGACCCAAATTTTGGCTGAATCTGATCCCTTGATTCTCTGTTATTAAATTTTTTTTTAAATTCGGTTCCATTCCTCACCTGTGATCCTGTCACAAGCTGATCACCAACTAAATTCACTAGTTCGAGATTAACACTGCATTATTTGCTATTACTGCCTACCCAATCCTCGCCATGGGAACCTTTGTGTTCAAGACTAGAGTTTGTTTTCCCAATGGAAAGACTTCTCCTCTATACATAAATGAAAGACAAATAGAGAACTTCTGATGTAGATCCCCACTTTGGGCTGAGCTATCACAGGAGGAAAGCCCAGCCCAAGTAGGGCCAGCGATTTCCACTTAAGTTGGACTTAAGTGTTTAATTTATTTCCTTAGTGAATAAGGGCCCAATTGGCCCATAGATTTATGGTTTAATAAGGCCCATTAGTGGCCATCGATTTACTTGTAATAAAGCCCATAAGTGGCTATTATTTAGTAAACACTTGGTTACCTAATTTGTATAGGTTTCTAATGTTAGTCCTAGTAGGAGTACAACTCAAGTTCTAATGTGACTGCTATTAGTATTTAGTGTAGTTTCTGCCCTCTATTTAAAGAGGAGTTATTGTACTCAGAATTTCAGAATTGAATAAACAAAGAATTGCAGTCAATTGCTTCTAAACAGCCAAGATAGCTGTGGGTGAGATGCCCGGGCCGAGATAGCCACCCCCACCCACGATTCTCTCGGTTACATTCTTCCTTTTTCTATTTTAATTTTCTGTTATCAGTCCCTGTTTACTGTGATCATCGACCTAAGTGAATTCAGAACTGTTTAAAGCCTGGAAGACCAGAATCGATCGGCAATCATGTCACAATCTTGAAGTCAATCGATCCACTTACCTGCCACATCTGAGTTCTGTTTTACAAGCCCCTTTTAGGGTGTGTTCTAGGCAGTCAAAGGATCACTCGATCCTCTCCTGAAGGCTGTCCAAGGGTTCCAGCTGCAGTTCTTGAAGGTTCTCTCTATTTTCTCTCTCCAAGGTCTGAAATCAAGAAACTGAGTAACTATCAATCCAGCGATCAGAAGTCAACCAACTTTGGATGTTTTGCTCCCCACTCTACGGTCTCCAATCAACCTTGGTTAGGGATCTAATGGAGCCCTATAGCTCCAGCTGCAAGTACCCTTCTTTACCCTAGCCGCAGGACTTTCTCTCTCCTAGCGGCTTGAGTTTTTGGCTGGGTTTTGCTGCTGCATTGTTCTTTATTCTTTGGGGGTTTATTTCTGGTTCTAGTTCCTTTGTTTTCCCTGTTGTTGCTTCTGATTTTGTCAAGCTAATTCAAGAGTCCTATCTGATTTGGGTTTGGAGTTGTAATATATTGGGGGTAGTTGCCTTGTGTAATATACTTCTACATTAACTTCATTTCTCAGCCCATGGTGGAGATGTTGTCTAAGACAGATGAGATCATTGTTGAATCCGATTTTGATGTTCTTATCGAATTTTCAGTTTCTTCCTACTTTGATGGTGCTAGACGTTATGTATTTCCTTCTTCCAAACATGTCATCATAGTTGGTCACTCATGGAAGGAAGATTGAAAGTCTGTCCTTGATTGTGAATGGAACTCATGTACGTTAAAGCCCTTCCATTTACTACACACTAATGTCTTGAAAGGATTGCAGCGTGACAGTTCTTAAATCCGCTTGAAGCAACACCAACAGTAGTACCACAAGAGGAATTGATTGACGGTCCGATTGAAGATGTGGAGCCCCAAGAACATATTCCAATTAAAGAGACACCACTTGGCCTTGTTCTTAAGGAGATCGAGATACCTCTCTTCTTCCTCCATAGATCCTGGGCATTCATAAGCAGTCTGCTTCTAATTTTTATGAGAAGCACTGGATCACCATCAAATCAAAGCAAGTGTACAATGATGTCGATCGAGTGATGACAATCCTCCCAATCTACAAATCATGAGGACGAGTTCTTTCAAACAAGGGAGAAATTGATGCAGCTAAGATGTCCAAATTTGGTCAATATGGCCTCGAAATACTTTATTTTGGCCATGGTTGGAACCTATGGACCTTGGATTTGGGTTTATTGGAGTAATCAATCTCTTTTACGAGCCCATACTTGGGATCTAATTGCACATGGGATTATGTATATACTATATAGAAAAGACTGGGTTTCTATTATGGTTACTTTCTATTTCCATTGTATTAGTTTCCCTCCTTTTAGATTGCTTGGCAGCCAAGCTGCTCCCCACACAGAAGGAAGTTTTTTTTTTCCTTTGTAATAGTCTGGTGCCTATTATAAATAAAGCGCAATGTCTACTATAGCCCAAGATTTTTTTCCATTTGATAAAATTTGCTCCATGAGAGTGAGTGTGTAGTGGTGAATCGATCACAACCAATGTGGTGAAGCCCAACCACAGGCCATATGTGATGCAGCCTATCGGTCATTTCTTCTTCTTCCCTTCTTCTTTTCCCATTTCTTTCCTCTTTCTTCTTATTGTTCTGTAAAGTTCTCCAGCAAGCTTCCTCATTCAACTGAGACCTACTTTAGTGACTTCTGATCTCTATTTTGTGTTTCACTTTAATATCCACCTTTGCTTTTGTTCCTCAAATAATATTCTGCAGGTTTTATCCAAGTTTACTGTCATACGACTTTCTGTTATGTCTATTCTCACTGGATATATGGTTTGCCAGTTCTAATCCCATTTAGTTTCTGGCCAAATTCTCAGTTTTCTGGTTCACTGCAATTCTGGTTTCTCATCGGTTTGCTAGTGTTTGTTACTTCAGCCTAGATTACGGTATCCCAGACCTCTTCTCTTCTTCTTCCGGTTTGCTAGTGTTTGTTACTTCAACCTAGATTATGGTATCCCAGACCACTTCTCCATTGATTACAAGGTTAGTTTCAGCAATTCTCCTCTCTTCACATCAATTTCTTGTTCTGATTCTGCTTTTAGCATAAAAATACAGTCTTTTTTCAGGTTTCATGAACTCCAACAAGGAATTTTCTGAAACTTAAAATCTCACAATTGGATTCTACTTCCATATTCACAATTTGTTTCTGATCTGAACCTTCTTACGATTTCAAAATTAAACCTGAAATTGATTTATTGTTATCCCACTACAATTTTCAGTTTAATTGATTTTCAAGTTATGTTTTCTATGTTTGATCTCAGATTTCTGACTATTATTAGGCTTGTTACTTGGTACTGAAAAATCAATCTCTAATCTGGTTTTTCTGAACCTTTTATCGATTCACAGATTTAGGAATTACTCCAAGTAGGAATCTTCAGATCTTTGTCTGGACCTGTTATCAATTCTCAGATTTGGGAATTCCTACAAGTGGGAATCTTCAGATCCTTGAACCTGACCATTGGATCAAGCCTGATTTCTAATATCATATTCTCTCATCCAATTAGAGTTTTGACCAGAATTTTTTCCGAATTTGATCCCTAACTCTATTTTATTAAAATTCTTTGGAAATTTGGTTTCATTCCTTACCTACGATCCAGTCGCAAGCTGATCTCCCACTGGTTCTCTCTGGTTCGAGATTACCACTGCATCTCCCCTTTCAGAGGGAAAAGAGATGCAAAAGTCATGCAATGTTTATTTCATCACAACTGTCTACATGTACAACTCAAGAACAATAGCTGATTTCAGAAAGTCGTCCAGAGCTTGATTGGTTAGAATCAACCAATAAGGCCAGATTTTCAGCTAGAGAAAACCATGGTGAGATATATGAAGTGTATGCTCAAAATTCCAGTGCATGCATCCTTTTGTTATATAGATTTTTTAGTATCTCGTCAACAACAGAGACATAATTCCTACCAGAAGTCCAAATGATGACAAGCCAACTCAAGCATTGTATGACCTAGTTCACAGATACTTAAAAATCACCAAAATTGAAGTGCATAACTGCATCAGCATAACTATTGCCTAGAATGTCAAAAGAGCTATCGTCACTAAGATAAATAGTCATAGAAAAATGCAAACCACACATTCAAAGCCACCTTAACTGAAACATATTTAATCATCTTCATTACAAATTTCTTATCAAATGCCTCACCAGAATAATGAAGTGCACGTGTTGCCCGGGCCTTTGGGAATCCCATTGCTTCAAGTTCACCAAGCAGGTTCATATCAACTTCAGGAACAACCATTTCTGAAGTAAAAAAGAGATTAATGTAAATAGTATCATCAACTAAAAGGTAAAACCAAACACCACTAAATCATCCAACTAAACAAGCCAATAGAAACTACAACACACACAATAAAGATATTTTATCCGGAAAAGTGAGAACAATGCACAGGGACAAGCTTCAGGGTTTCCAAAATTTCACAAAACGTTTCATTTTCGAATGCTGTCAAAATGAAACAGCCTGTGATACCAAGGCTTACAAAGTTTTGACTGAAATTCTCGGTCTTATGAACAGTTTTCCAAACCTAAGTCAATGTTTCGTACGAAATGGTTTCTCAACAGGCTGAAATTTCGACCCATTTCGTGAGTTTTGCCTGGTTTCAACAGAAAACCTTGAAAACTCCATTTTTCTTGCTCTATTGGCCAAATCATCGTCATACAAGCTTGGAATCGGTGCTTGGGAAGTAGAAGAACACAAAGGCAGCAACAATTTACTGCGTGCAAGGTCCAAAGTTGGAGGTATCACTTTTCACAACTAATTTTAGAGCAAAATGGGATAAATGATAGGTTGTTAATATTCAAATTTTAATGTTATACATTGTATCCTGATCAATGGCTTCGCAGAGCCAGATTTCATTTTGTCTTTAAAATTTTCCAAAAAAAAAAAATTTATTTTCTTGCAAAAATTTGTGAAAAAATAAGGTTAATACCTAGTGTTTGGAGGTCAATTTTATATATGTTGGACACCACGGGCCGATCTACGGCCACACAGAGTCGGGCTTTTTTTCTGTCCAAAAATTAATTATTCTAATTTATGAATATTTTGGATTACAGAAAATTCAGAACAATAGGGAAATTTTTCTGTTTTTGTTTTAAAAATATTTAAAATTGATCTAAGTATAGTTTCTACTTTCTATATTTACGATTGAAAATGATAATTCATATCTCATTCCATTATTATTTTTTATATTTTATAGTGCAATTTCAAAAAAAATATATATAAATATTATTTTTTAACTAAAAAATATTAGAGTTAGGGGAAAATAGTAAATAGCTATATGATTGGTTTTGGAGTTTGAGATGATGTAAAATAGCTAATACAACAACAACAACAACCACCCAGCCTTATCCCAACTACTAAATGGGGTCAAGCTACATGGATCTGATCAAATACGACAAAAGAAACGGAAAAGGAAAAAGAAATAAGCCAAAAAAAAAAAATCCTAAATAGGGTCAAGTACATGGATGCTTGCCTCCAAAAAGATCCATCCGAGGTCATATAAGAGACTAGGACCTAAACAATGCATGTCTTTACTCACTACTTCCTGTAGTCAGTATAGGCCTAACACTAGCTCTTTTAGATCCTTCTATATGAATTAGATCACTTCTCGTTACTGGAGCATCCACAGACCTCTGTTGGAGTTGGCCATACCCCTCAAACAACTTTCTCAAAGCCTATCATGAATTGGGGCAACTCTCAAATATGCTCTAATATTGTCATTCCTTAATGTATCCTCCCTAGTTTTGCCATAACGAATGGCAAACAATGAATGCATTTTTTTATGTAACAATGTAAGAAGTAAGAAGAACACAAAATGGTGTTTGATCATTGATGAGCTCAAATAGCTAAGGTTAAAGCCACATATTAAAAAAAGGAAAAAAAATTGACAGTTGAAAAAACTATTTCTTAGAAACAAACTACGTTCAATCAACGTGTTGATGCCTTACAAAATGCCCCAAAATTTAAAAGAAAAAATGATTACCCAAAAGAAAAAGTGCAATGAAGCAATCATGAAGAAGCAAAAGAAAAAAGAAGAAATGAAGAAAAATCATAGGGAAGACAAAATCTTTGTTTATTGCTCCTCGACTTCAGTCATCCTTATGCGAACCGCTATGTAAAACCGTACACCACGGCAAACAACACGATGTATTTGAGAAGGACCAGAAAGAGGGCAAGGGCGTCAACGTTGGCGTCAAAGAGGTTGGAGGCTAGAGGAACCAAGGAAAATGAGAGATTAGAGATTTATGGTAGGGAGAGACTAAGAGTGAGAGTCGAGTAGTCTATCGAAGCCTTAAAAGGATTGGGATTTATTCGATAGTGTTTTACCGATTTAGGGTTTTGGTATTCAAGTGGGGTAATTCGGTTCGGTTTCAGTTCAAACCGACGGTTCCAGAACTGAAGCTATAAGCCTATAACCAAACCGAACAAATTAAATATTCACGTTCTCAATCCGAATTTGAACCAGACTGATTCGTTTCGGTAAGGTTCAGTTCAGTTAATTCGGCTTAGTTTCGGTATTCAATTCCGGTTTCATTTTGACAACCTTAATTGTGGATGACAAACAGCCCTTGATCTGGGTTTTATATATATATATATATATATTTTAAGAGTTTCTTTTTCACTTTTGAACAGGCTACTCACCATTAGTTTTCAGCAAATTTTTTAGTTTATAATCAAACTTTTTTTTCTTTTTCTTTTCTTTTTTCTTTTTTAATAAAAATTCATTACCAAAGAAGAGAAAAAAGAATATTTAAAGACCCTAAGGGGGAGAGATAACTCTAACACCAAGCACAAAAGACAACAAAAACGCAAGAATCATGGGGGAAGGGGGTGCAAGATGAGGGGGCAGACCCCAGGACACAACAATAAGCCTGTTCCTTGGAGAATCCCTTACAAGATGGTGGGGGAATGGCTAGCTTAGAACTAACATCAAAGAAGATGGCATTTCAAATCTTATCCAAGGATTGGGAGTTGGAAGTCCATCTACGAAGATTATGTTCCATCCAAATGTGATTGATGGAGGCACAGAAGGCAAGCTTGTTGGCAATGTCACAAGTAGAGTTCTCTACAAACGTCATGTCAACCCAAATCCACTCTCTCCGGAGGGGAAGAACTCTTCTCCTTGAGGGCCAACAGCAACTGAGGACTTTCTTTAAACATTGGAGGAAAATAGCAGGAAAAAAAAAGGTGGTCAACATCTTCTGTACCGTTCCAATAGAGGCAATAGGAGGCAGGAACCTGGATGTGCATGTAGATAAGAAAAGACTAAGTGGCGAGGCAGATGGAGAGAGCTTTCCAAACATGAATTTATACTAAGGATGTGGCCTTTAAACCAAATAAAACCATGCCAATAAGTTAAGGGACCTCTCTATCTGACCAAATCCCAAGCTGAAGAGGAACTAAAGAGGCTTGAGGATGAAGGAATCCAAGTAACTCTATCTCCTCTACCACGGTGACCAGGGGAGATCTAACCAAATGTTAGATACAGGGGGAAGGGAAGGGAAGGGAAGGGGGGCCCAGACACCATTGGAGATGATGGAGGCAACTAGGGCATCTCTATTCAAACTATATGAGTAAACAGTTCTAGCACTCACCACAGATAGAAGCACACCGGATGGATGCCAAGAGTCGAGCCAGAGAGAAGTAGAAGTACTGTCATCAATGAAGTGGAGATCGCCCCAAGAGAAGTAGGCCTGCAAAAAGAATCTTGTGACAAACGCAAGAGGCATCAAAAGAGGAAGAAAAAATCCAAAGAGAATCTTTCTGAAGGAGGATGTGGTATTTGAGGAGGTTAATGTGGAGGCCAGACAGGTTTTCAAAAAAGCACAGGAAGGACATGATGGACTCAATTGAGAGGGGGTCTGTCCTTGAGAAAATCATAAGGTCATGGGCAAAGGCAAGGTGGGTGAGCTTGAGAACTTTGCACTTGGGTAGAGGACAGATGAAGTGAAGGCCTACATTAGACTAGATGGATCTTGAGAGGAGTAAAGGACCTCAAGGGCAAGGAAGAACAGAAAAGAAGAGAGGGGGCAACCTTGTCGGATACCAACCGAAAATGCGAAGTAACCAGCGGGTGCTACCATTGATAAGGACAAAGAAATAATGAGAGGAAATACAAGAGTGGATCCAATGAATAGAGACTGGAGGGAAGGACATTTGAAGCAAGACCTTGGAGATGAAGTTCCATTTGATAGAGTCGAAGGCTTTTTCGATGTTAATCTTAAGAAGGGTAGCAGGGGTGGAATTTTCAATCAAACCCTCTGACAATCTCACAACACAAGATAATGTTGTCAGAAATACTCCTCCCAGCAATAACTAATCATGGAGTCAAAAACAAGCAGAAGACAGTTGGCAAGGATTTTCTACTCAAACTTTGTCTGGCTATTCACCAATAGTTTTTTTAGTAGATTTTTAAGTTTCTAATCAAGCTTTGTCTTGCTTGTGTTGGGAATATTGAAATTCTAAAAAACACCCTTTGTCTAGTTTTCAATTGAACAATTAAATTTTCATTTCTTGTAATAATTTCAAACATCAATATGTCAAATTTTCAAGGTAAAACATATTGTTCCCTCCTTCAAGCTTTAATTACCTCTATTAAAGATTACCGTGATGTGGAGTGTCCTTGTTGAGTTGTAATTATAATTTCCTTTTAATTGTGCTTAGTTCTTTCATTGTTATTGGACTTAAACTCTTAATAGGAAACCTACTAAGAGTAACAGTCGATTACTTGAATATAATATAAGTGATGAGGCTAGACCACGATGGACAAAATTCTGAATCCTATAGTGGTCGTAGTTCTTTCTTCTTCTTCTCTTCTCCTTCCCTCCTATCTCAAATACTGGTTTTAAGGTTCTTATACTGTCACAACAAATTCTGAGTAAAACTTAGTTGATTCTGGCTCAATCCAATTAGGTGGCACTGTGTCAGATTAGTACATGTTTGGTCAACCTGAATCCAACCTAATAAACTACAAGCCAACAGTAAACCAGCCCACTCTATGAAAAAGTGAGGCAGGGTACGTGCAATACGGATATTGGAGGCAAGGGTGGAGACATGAAGATTTAAGGATAGAAATACAAAAGCAAGATGACACTATATGTGAGAGAGAGAATGAGAGAAACAGATATACCCCTCATGGATTTTCATCAACCAAACCGACCTAGTAAACTAATCCCAAACAACATGTGACTCAAACCTTCTTTAAGCAACAATAAAACTACCCCACTAAGGGAGGACAAGGTGGCTGAGTGATCCATTTAACTTGCCCCTTACCATCCTTATATTTGTTCTCCTACTCCATCATCCAAAGTGAAAATGTCTGGCTGCACCCCTGACTATTCAATTCTTCCCACTCAAACTTTACCTTCATAACCAAATCCATATAGAAACAAAAATCTGTAAATATTATGTAGTGATGTAAAATGAGTAATCATAAAGCCAATCACATATAGAGTGCAGTCCAGAGCAGTTGAATAACACATCTTTCTGGAACCACCCATCTAAAAACATGATAGAAAACGGCAGAAACCAAAATATTGAAGGAAAATATAATCCCCAAGGAAGATATATTCAACATACTCAAAACCACAGGGAGATGAGTAAAGCGAATAAGAAGGCAGCCCCAATAACTTTTTGCAGCATGGCATACAGAAATAGCATCGACCAATCTTTAATGTACATCGATTTATGTGCCTTATCCATGAAAATCTATCATCCAACTAATTCTCTATTAAGAAGAACCAACTAAAATTCCATCCAAAACTTATAATGCCCTGCATTGAATCACTAACCATTAAAAGCCATAACAAAAAAGAAAACTGTAAGTAAAAAAGCTACAAAACAAAGAATCCATCTTCCAATCATGACCACAATCTAACTTGAAGGGGGAAAGTTCACTTTACTTCAGTCAAGTGTAATGGAATTGCTCCATTCTACTGAGCCACATAAAGACATAAGAAATCACCTTCCAACTCTGACTACATTTGAAAATGCAACAGGGAGTGGAGAAAGGTTCAGTTTCTTCAGTCAAGCTCATGGCCATTACTCTATTTGACTGAGCCAAATAAAGACATAAGAAACAGAAATTATCACCTTCAGGCTGACTACTTTCACCAGCTTCAGTGCCTTCCTCCGGCTGATCAGGAGCAGAGGATTTTGGAACCTCTAAAGAGATCGGTTTGGCTGCCTCCGAAGTCTTATCAACAAACTCAGTGTGCCCTGTTCTTTTCGTATGCAAATCGCTTTCCTATCAAATCCGACAACCGTAACAACAATAAAACACACCAAATTCTAGAGAAACAAGTTCCAGATCAAAACGAGAATACAAAGACACCAAATTTACAAGGAAAGAAGCAAGATCTTACAGTTTTTGATCGGCAAGGCTTGCGACAAGTAGTGCAGACAAGATTGAGGACGGCTTCCGTTGATTCGGAGAAATTCGAGTGAGAAGTAAGCTCTGCGTGTTCTTGAGCTTCTTCTACAGATTTCAGAAGGGCCCCACAGTCCCCGCATTTGAGAGAGAGACCCGCCATTGAAGAACCACGGATATGGATTCGATTCGATTCTCAGAACCAAACAAAAACCCTAATCCCCTTTCAGCTTAATTCTCCATCCTCTCTCACTTTCTAGCTTTCGAAAATTCTGATTCAATTATTTATAGTTTTGGTTGCCTCTCTGTCAAGAAAGATAGGAATTTTATTTTGCTTTGCCTCTTTTCTCCTTCCAGAGACAACGAAGGTAAGTCATGTGAATTTGAAATCCAAACCGTTTACCGAAATTGAATTGAGCCGTTTATATCAAAATTGCAAAACCGTATAGGAAATAGTTCGATTATTTGGTTTCAAGTTTTAGGCCGATTAGCTAAATGGGTTGAAATTGAATCGAGCCATTTAACCTGTAGTTTCAAATCGAATTGAAACCGTGAAAATCGAATTATTTAAACCATCAAAACTGATCCGATTAACCCATTTAAAGACTAAATAAGGTGGTTGCAAAATATCATTAGTATCACATTTGATTCAAAGATTGAGTGCTGCAAGCCTGCAAGTAATTCTAGAGGTAGCTTACTCATTATTTGGAATGCCGATTAAATTAATCCAATGCACTAAGTAGAATGTATACTGATAAAAATGTAATTTTTGCTTATACCATGGCATATTAAATATATATTTTTCAATATTATAACACATTATTTTGTGGGTGTGGGGGTGGGGGAGAAGAAGAAAATCTCTGCTGTAAGCATTACTTACTAACTTGTTAGATGTGCTTGAGACTATTTTCCATCAAAATATTTTCTTTCGCTTAGTTGTTTGGTTGTTTTAACAAAACATAATGGTTTGCATTTCACATTCTTAAGATTGAATTGTTTATCACCAAAAGCAAATTTTAGCAAACATGTGAATAAACTAGCAAATCGATTGCTCACCGTTTAGAAGCCATATGGAATAAATAGAAACCGAAACCATTTAAAATCGTGAAACTGAAACCATTTAAAAACCGTGGAAACCAAAATCGTTTATTAAATGGTTGCGGTGTTAGAAAGTGCAACCGTTTAGTAAATGTTGCGGTTATGGTTTCAGCCAAAATATATGTGAATCGAACCGAACCGAACCATTTAAGCCAAAATTGAACCGATTAACACCCTTAGTTCTAACGAGAGAGTAGTTGAAAAACTACGTAAGCAACCAGGATAAGCAGCCAAGCAAACTTGGGATTTGGGAACACAACAACGTTTCAGATCGGCCATTCTTCCTATTCGGATTGGATCGTCTCGAGGTGACCCTATTCTGTCCGTTCCATATTGACCAATCTAGGGTGGGAAGGTGTAACAAAATCCTCTCATGTACGTCAGCCCCTCTAGGGCACATCGAACAGCTGGGAGGCACTTGGGGTGTATGCCTCGGTGCTGCCAGTCATCCGATGCATTATGGAGGGACTGGCACATTTGAGAATATGGATTCAATTAATTTTCAAAAATTTATTTTTCAAATATGGATTCCTCTATATAGATATGAACAATCGAATATAAATTTTTGACTATTCATTTATATCCTAGTTGTCTACGATAAGATAAGTAAAGGGGAATTGGAGAATTTGACTAAGATTAATGTTGAAAGAATGAAGCCACTACCCCTAGGTTTGATGTTGAAGGGTCATATTCATGGTTTTAGGTATCGATAAGCGATCGGCTGTATTGGTATTGTCCGCGTCAGCCAACACTATATTGATTACCTAGCCGACATTGAACCGTAAATGGTACTGACAAAGGGTATTATTGTCAAAATACATTCAAATATCGATATCTTTAAGGGAAAAACCATCTTATATGACTGAGAGGGAGGGGGGGAGGGGAAGTTGGATCATTAGACATAACAAATCAAATATGGATTCAATTAATTTTTGAAAATTGATTTTTCAAATTTGGATTCCTCTAAATGGATATGAACATGAATCGAATACAAATTTTGACTATTCATTTACATCCTAAGTCGTCTACGTTAAGCAAAGGAGAATTAGAGAAGACAAAAAGTTGGCTAAGATTGATGTTGAAAGATTGAAGCCACTACCCCTAGGTTTGATGTTGAAGGGTCCTATTCATGATTTTGAATCGGGCTAAAATCCTCTGCGGTGAGTGATGAGTGGCAATGAGGATCCAACAGCTAGGAGGGCCCCAGCATGCACCCCAATCATTGGATCCTCATTGCCACTCATTGCCTCACCATAGAGGATTTTTGTGCCTTTAGGTATCAATTTCCAATCATATTGGTATTGTTCGTATCAACCAATACCATATTGATTATCTAGCCAATACCAAATAGTGAACTGTACGAACAAAGGGTATTATTGTCAAAATGCATTCAAATATCGGTATCTTTACGGGCAAAACCATCTTATATGATTGACTCGATATTGATCCTCAATGATACTGATACCAATCTAACTATTACTCGATACATAAAAACCATGGTCCTATTTGAAATTACTTAGATGTCCTCATGAATTTTTTTCAGCCATCTTCCTTTTGAGCTAGCCACCCAATTTTGTTAGTGATGAGGTATTTTAGGATGCCCGAAAATGAGCCAAATTTCAGTTTGTAAGATGATCCTTTTTTCCCCCCTTTTTTTCGTGATTTGTTTATTTCTGATGACAATGTTGAAGGTGGAGTTTCAAATCATTCTTGTTTCTTTTCTCTCTTCCCATCCACACCCCCCCCCCTCAGATCTAGGTATGTATGAACGTTAATTTGTGTATCTTCTTTTTAGTAAATATATTCTTTATTGAAGTGCCTCTGAAGTGTTGTGTAGTCAACGTATTCCTTTGACACTTCAATAAATTTTTTATAAAATAGTCAGATGATCGGATATGATGAATATACGGTGCGGAATGTTGAGTAGTTAAGAAGCATCATATAAATAAACTCAATGTAGCAAAGATTAGGATGTTAGATGGGTGAGTGGAAAAACTAGTAAGGATAAAGTAAAGAATGATCATATTAGAGCTAGTTTGGGAGTAGCTCTAGTACATGATATGCTACAAGAAAGTTGTTTGAGATGGCATAGCCATGCTCAATGGAGGCCTTTGAGTGCTCCAATGCAGATGAGTGATATGATTCAGATTGAAAGATCTAAAGGAGTTAGAGACAAACCAAAAATGATCTTAAGAGAAATATTGACGAAAGACATGCATAACTTAGGCTTTGTATCAAGTATGACATTGAGTAAAACTAATGGGGGGCAAAGATCCATGTAGCCAATCCCATTTACTTGGAACAAGGCTGAGTTTCAAGTTTGGAGTCGGAGTCGGAGTTGGAGTTGGATTTGTTGTTGTTGTTATAGTAGCAAAAAAGAAAATAAAAAAGCAAAAAAGTAAAAGAGATGATGCCAATCATTTAAATAAACAAAATGTACAAAACAACTCCCTTCCACAAATAGACTGTGAGGTCAGAACATAGAACCTACAAACTCATTCACCATAGCTTCTTCTAACCACCCTTTGGAAGACTCCATCAGCTCAGGACTCAATCTGAACATAAGAACACAAAACTCCATCTGATTAAGAGCACCATCACCATCCAAGTCTCCTTCTTTCAACATGCTCAGCAACTCATCATCTCTCAAGTCTTGCAAACCCAGAAGAGAAGAGCTTCTCTTCAAGCTCTCAAATGTGATCAGACCCCTGTCCTTATCCATCAGCAACTGAAACCCATTACAAAGCTCTCCAATCAATCCTTCTCCTCCCAACTTATCAGCCATTGTAGGGAGGAAATCTTCAAATCTCACTACATTATTGCTTGCCATGTTGAAACAATTTGTATGTAGATGGTGAGAGAAATGAAGAAAGGGAAGGCCTTAAATAAGAAAATGGAGTAGGGGAAGGACTTAAAGTTTCCCATGAAAGCTGTCGTATGAACGCTGTTTGCTTAGTGGAGGCTTCCTTTTCTTTCTTACACTCTCTTTCCGTGAAGGTGAACGGCATCTTCTTTCTTCTGTAGAGAATGACTTAAATTAAAGTTTAGAACCTGGAAGTTTAGTGAAGACTTCATGCTTTTAAAAAAATAAAGTTAATGAGAATAAAGAAGTCCTTTGCTACTCTCAAGAACTGCATGGGCCTGGCCGCCTGTTAGTGTGGCCACCAACATTTGAATGATATATAAACAAAAACCTGAAACATGTCTATGTTTTTTTAATTTTTAGAGATGAAACATGTCTAATGATGATCATTAATTTATAATCTCACGTGATTTGGGCTAAGATCATGTCGGTGCCAACAGAAGTGTTGAACGCTACCTGCTGGCATAGATAAACATCAGCGTCCATGGCCAATGAAAAGGTTGGCATGGTTAGCATGATCTTTCCACATCCATATGTATTAGTACAGATACACGCCAGCGAATAGCATTCTTTATTTATTATTGGATCATAGTCAAAATTAGGAGAAATTAATTTAACAATTTTTAGTACTAGAAATTATTGGGTTCTCAGAACTTTATTTTTGCTGAAAAGATATCGGTTACTCATTACACTTTCCTGGGGCTGACGCTTGGTGGCCATTGAATGGGTAGAATGGCAGACTTGTGAAAACTGCGCCCACCATGGAAAACCGGATTCAAACGGATATAAAATCGATGTCAACCCGAAAACCATAAAAACCGAGGCCAAGACCAAAATCAAACCGGAAACAGTCCAAAATTTATTTAAAAAACCAAGTTTTACATAGTTTTGTATAAATTTTTATAGAACATCAAACTCAAGGCAGACAAAAACCAAAACAAAACCGATACAAAAAATTGAAGACAAATCAAAACCAAACCACATCAAAACCGAAACCAAAATTTCCTTACTGGTTTGGTTTCGATTTCATCATTTCCACATCAAAACGTTTTGACTCAACCTAACCAAAACCGATCTAAACCGACCCATTGACATCCCTATATTATATATATGACAAATTGAACCTAAACCATATCAAAACTGAAATCGAACCTTCCTTTATTGGTTTGATTTCAGATTCACCTATTCTCACCCCCCCCAAAAACCCATTCAACCCAATCGAAATGGGACCAAACCCTTGAATTGACACCCCTACCTTGAAGACTCTCTCACCCTTGTTTTGGCGAGCAAACTATCACACAGACACACACATACACACACCCAAAATGGCCTCTAGAGTAGTTATCCAATTCTTCTTCGAGGAAACGGACACTCCCTCATCGCATAAACCTTGCATCCAAATATATAAGGTTGCAATGTGATGTCCCCCACCCTTGTGAAACTCAAAAACCTACTCCCTTTGATACCCATGTACAACCCCTCATTGTCCTTGCACTGGCATTGAGGCCGTGCTACCATGGAACATTCTTTTCCCCTCTTATTTCGGTAGTTAAGGAAAAGTCCTCAGGCAACCCTCTTCTAGTTACTCTTCTAGAGTATAAAACAAGAATGAGAGGTCACCGATCGAAATTTCTTATCATTGAAAAAGAAATGGAAGACTAGCTAGCATCGATAAAACTTCAGCTGTTAAAAACCCTCCTCTAGTTTCTCATCTCCCCATTTTAAACTTCTTTGATGTCCCTATCATCAATATGGTGCGAACTTGCTATGCTGGTTCAATGGAAAGTCTCTTATTCTTGGGTCCTCTTTTTTTTTTTCAAGATTGTTGAAACATTTTGGTCAGAGCCTGTGACTGAGACAAGAACTCTGGTAGAGTTTTAGTTTGATACAACATTGCATAAGCTCCCTAAAGGAGCCTACTCTCTTCTCTTTTCTTTATTTAGTTTCGGATTGAAGGCGAGAACTGTCATGTCCTTTTTAGCACAGAACAAAGAACCAACCCATTTATCTAATGATGTAACCTAATAATCAATCAAAAAACTCTGAAAAAGAACAGGATCCCCTTCTAGGCTCAAGGGGGCAAGCTCTTCTAGGCTTCAAGCACAGTATGGTACATGTCAATTCATTAAATAATTGAGTAAAACCTCCATAACCCTTACATATTCAAAGTAAAGAAACCCTAGATGTCAAGCCTAGAAAGGCTTGGGGGCAAAGAGATTGCAATTTGGTACAGAAAACTGTAAGATTGCGCTGATATGGCATTGGTTGTGAGCTCGGGTCAGTCAACCAAATGAAGAAAATTTATCTTAGGGCTGACTTTGAAGCCTATTAGTCTCTTTTCTTTTCATTATTGTAATATAAATAGTCGTTCAGAATAGTGTATAAGGCGAAGTACTCGACCAAAGATCTGCAATTTAGTCCAGCGGAAAACAGAAGTCGTCCATAATGAAGTCCCAATGGAAGCAGGTAGAGCTCCACAAACGCCTTCTGCCAATCACAACCTTTGCCTTAAGTGTTGTGCCTATGGACGGTTGGGATTCTTCCGTAGATCAAGTTCTGGATGGGGGGAAACTCTGTCTGGCTATCACCTGGTTGACCGGATTTCATCCGGGTCTTCTCGGGAAACTTCATCTAGCTGACACCCGATCCAACGAGAAGAAGTGCCTCAAGATTCTTTACTATACGAGATAAAGAGAGAGAGAACCCACACTGTGTACATCATTTTCTTTTAATTTTTAGATGTTTCATTTTCATTGATGAACCACTGGTTGACTCAATGAGAGAGGTAAAGCTTCTGGAAATTGCAGATAGATTTCTTTTAACCAACAAGGTAAGACCAGCCCAACTGCAGAGCATATTATAGGATGACAAATGTTAGGAAATGCAATAGTAAAGCACATTGACACATTCCAGGGTTCTTAAGGGTTCTATACCCGTGATGAGCTTCTAGCTCAATGGCATGTAGTTAGGCAGTTAGGTTCTAACGTAAGTTCGAGGAAGGTCTGAAGGTTCATACCCTCATAACCCCACCCACCTACCTTCCTTTCTTGATATAACAGTCAGTAGGTTAGTAATCAATAAGAGTTGCCCAGTGGCCCCTTTGCTGGCCCCTCGTGAGTCCCTTGTCTGGCCCTAGTGTTCACTGCCCTATACACGGGATTGTTGGCATCAGCAATGCCTTAGGGCTCATGTGCCTCACATAATCTCCTATGTTTACATTTTCTTTTGCTGCATTGTCCCAAAAGTATAACAGATTGACCAGTTCTGGTATTGCTATGTACTTCAATTTTGCAGTATGCACCAGTGATGCCGCAGGAGCCCGTCCTATTCAACCATTTTACTAATTCAAACGAGAAAAGTAACTCAATCAAAATAAAGAACAAAAGAGTATACATCCCCAATTCCAAAATTGATTGCAGGAATCAACATTAATCTCAATCAGGATCAGCCAATTCCAAGTTCCACTGATAATGGTTCGATTTCTTAAACCATATATGTAATTGATCAATTTTGATGAGCATCACTGAGATCTAACTTAAATTAATCCATAATAATTGAGTTTACAAAACATGTTTATGTTCTAATATTGTTCTAAGTTTACCCAAAGAAAAAGAAGCCATTTCATTACTGAATTGAGTTAAATCAAACAGAAGATCCTACATACAATCAGTTGCTTTACTTACCTTGCCAATTATATAAGGCTCAACCAACCGAACTGATCATAAGGTGACATGGCCCCAATCTTTCACTTCCCTTATTGGCAATGAGAACTATCAAATATGGCCAACAAAAAAAATGTGATTCATACATTGAAATTAACATTCATATACGAGTAATAAATAATGATCAAACAGAAAAACAATAATTATGGTAAGGGGAGGGGGGTCAGACAAGAAGCATTAGAAGGATAAACAATTTGATATCAGATGGATGCAATTTTATTCACCCAAAAAATAAATTTTTGATATCAGAGAGATGCCAATAAATTCATTAAACTAAATATCTTCCCCCAGGTCCAACCTAATGAAATTCTATTGGTTTTACACTACTGCCTCATCCTGTATAAGCCATTTTTAGCAATACAACTAAATAACTAATCCAAAGAGAGATTACATGACAAGGCTCGTACCAACAAAAACACGAACCTGCAATTGTTCACTGTTGCATGGAGAGATGGCTTATATGCAGAGTGAACAGAAACGAACCAAACCCTCCCACCTCCAATTTCAGGCTTGGGAATCCAAAGCCAAAAGTATTTTCTTCCTGGGACCCTGAGACCACAGCAAACCAGAAAAAGTTTCCGTCAAAGGTTACGCAGAATCAAAATGACAATCTCTATTCTAATGACAAAATGAGGCCAAATAAAATCTGTCAAGAGAATGAGGTCATCTCAATATCCAAAAAACCCAAAAAAGGGGGGGGGGGGTTATTGGCATAGTTATATACATGGAACTCAAAGAATATAACCTTGACATCTTGCATAAAAAGAGTTCTGGGAGTGGAAATGCAAAAGATGCAAATCATTACATAGTAAGATCACTTTTGGTTTATTCTAACGAGGCAATGTGTCATCCAAAATTTTAATGCAAGGATGATTAAATAAGAGTTGGGATACCATTTGAAAAAAAAGGTACTGGCCAAGATCTTACTAATTTTGATAATTATATCGGTATGCCAGGAAAAATGAAACACTCTCATGGGTCATGGCCCGCAGTTGAGAGTTTTACCGAGCTTACCATTGGAACCCCCAATGCCTTAAGATCCTCATCTGTCATGTGCATCAGAGCAGTCATGTCGACCTGCCAAAAGCAATACGAGACATTAACTTAAATAATAATATCCTGGACACAAGGATTAATACAGAAGAAGGTAAATGAAAATTGCTTACTTCTTCTGCCTTAAAAATAATTTGATACTTTTCAAGACCAAGAGATTGCAGCAAGCCCTCCACTGATTTTCCATCCTGCATAAATAGATTCATGATTTAGAAAAATCCTAAACTAAATGTGTAGAATTCCTCAAAGCGAAATTTATACATACAAATTCATTTGGACAAAAAAAGGAACAGTAAATAACTGTTTAAACAACAGCAAAAAAAGACGGTTCAGAAATGTATTTTTGTAGTCATGTAGTCAACAGAACATTTGGCAGAGTGATTCCATGCATACTTGATTCAAATATTCAATCTTCCACACCAAAGCAAAACATGCCTACTTAAATGCCACATGGTTATGTTTCACCTATTCTCTAGAAGCATTACAAAATACCATGTTTTGATTACTTTTTAAATGGGGTGGTGTTCAGTTCCCAAAAGAACTAAAAACGAAAGATAAGGCAAAAGGTTCTCTAGGTGTGCAGTCCAGAGAATTCCTATACTCAGTGAAACCTGAGGAATTTGTCCCCATTAAGGCAAAAAATAAAGAGATAAAAATTAAGCTTGTTTCTACCAGTTCCTCTTAATTTGAATAACAATGCTTGTCAACTATATTTTAGTATGGACAGAAGTACGAAAAAACAAAAAAGTACGTTGTTTGCAGATATAGTAAGATCATAAATGATGTACCCTTCTCCCGTAAAAGGATAAGACAAGTCACTAAGACAACCTCAAAGGGACTAGCCATCAATATATAAGAAAAATAAGCAAAAAATAGAAAGATCCATTAATAAATCAAATACTGAAGACTCCACGATTATCTCACAGTAATTCGCCCATCCAAACTGTGCATCATCCAATATGCAACAGAATTTCAACATGTTCAGATGTAGGAGTTTCAACCAGTTGGTTTCGGTCAGGCCTGAATCAGTCCTCCACATCCGAGGCACAAGGCCGAAACTGTTATGTAATCGATCATCAATGATAAGACCTAGCCCAGTTCATACTCGGTCAGTTGGTTATCGGTTTCGGCTATCAGTCCTTAAGCAGTTGTTAAGCCTTTTTTTTCTATATTTTGTCTATTGATCTGTTAACTGGCCTTAGTTCGGCTGATATGGGCAGGTCGGACTATCAAGTTGAACAAGTTGGCCCGAGAACAACTGCTTAATCCAAAAATTGTATGTCCCAAAACCGAACCAGACCATTTAATGAATAGTAAAGTAAGTTCAGTTTCGGTATAAACTGGGTATAAACTGGGCAGTCTCAGTTGGGACTATAGTGGTGGGCCTGAAAATGACACCCCTAATCAGATTGTTATCCGCCACATGATCTGCAGTTCAATTTTTATGGGTTTATTTAATTTTCTGCGGGCAATCCAATAAATATATTTAAGAATAAATAATCTTGAACACATGATAAAGCTGATTTTCTTCACAGATAATTTTGAGCTGTGATGCACCAAATGCAAGTGGAAAATTACCAGTGCCCCTGATGCGGATCCGAGGAATCGGATAGCTTATGGACCCACAAAATAATGGATAACTCAAGTTGAAATTAAATGGCAATTCTATAAATAGGTGGAAGTCTAGCAAGGAATGGCAAACTTGTAAATAATTGGAAGTTTCAAATAAAGAGTGGCAGGTTTGTAAATGACAGAATATGCAAGGGTCTGGCTAGCTAAATAAGGGTTGGACACAAAGGTAATTAATATTTATTTGGAATGGGTAGACTAAGAATGACAGATAGCTTAAGGGCAGGGTGTAAATAAGGGGTTAAAAGAAGGGTATTAATAAGGAAAGAAGAAATAAGGAAGGTCACGATTTGGAGTCTTCTTCAACCTTGGAATAGGTTGCAGCGATGGAGTCAACAAGACTTTGAGATGGAGAACTCACCGGTTAGGCAGCAGCTTGGTCTGAAATTTCAAAGGAGAGGTCACTACAGCAGGTCGCCTATGAATCCAGCACCCAATGCCTCGATAGCAGATCTGAATGTGAATCGAACCTGCAACTGGGCTTGGCACAAGGGATAGACCCAGATCTGAACCTGGGTTCGATTCTCTCCGTAGGAAGACCAGTTGAAGTTAAAATTCTAAGGTTAAGGTCGCCCAAGAAGGGGAAACCTTTGATCAAAACTTCAGCCAAACAGATCAGGCACAAAAGAAATCGATGCACTTCATGGCTCAGTATCTACCGCCCAGAACAGGGTTCAGCCAGCAAGGGAAAAACAACAAAAGGAAAGGAAAATAAGGAGTGAAGAAGAAGAAGATAACAGAAAACCAGAAGAGAGAGATGGAGGTCACGGCATTCAATTTTCAAAACTTCAAGTCTTCAAAAAAAACTGAACTCTTCACTAGAGTATTACATGGCTATATAAGAAAATTCAAAGCATAAAATTGGTAGCTAATTAAAAAGGGAAACTAATTTATATAGAAACTGAAATAAAATCTCATTCAAATAAAAATCTACCAAACTAATTCTAAGTCTAAAAAGGAAAGTAAATAAAGAACCAAATCAAAGATATTGTTTCTGAACCCATCGCCCAACTGCATCAGCCCCAGAATGCTCTCCAGGTCCTGTGACACAGGACCAAGATTTTCTCTATTTATAATCATGTCGTAAGACATAATTATAAATACAAAAGCAGAGTTGTTAAACCCCTGCTACTAGATCGTTCTAAACGTGATAGTACACTTCTGATTTAAGTTTGCTTAATTTACACCATTCTACCTCAGGAGTTCCTACCTGGGAAAAAATCCCTGTACAATGAAGTCCAGATTTTTTATGAGCTTGATTTATACATTAAGTGGTTTCTTTTCACCATCATAACTAGGAAGTTAATTGAAACATGATTTCAACTTTTACAGAGATTTGGCTCTTTAAATTCTGTTGTATAACTTGATCAGAAAAATTTGAGGACCTCTACAAGAAGATTTCCCAAACATACATCAAAAACAGACAATTTTAAGGAATAACACCCTTCAAATAATAAAAAATCACTACCATCATCAGCACTAATGTTGACAAGTATTGCTCCATGTTCCCTTGGCAAAGACGTGATGTAAAATAAAACCACGATTTTTTGTAGAAGATCTTGGGCCCTGTGAAGTAAAATGGTGTGGCATTTAAAGAATAGGGGCATGCCCACAAGAGATTGCCTAGGTTAAAAATCAACTGATAGTGTATTCACCACTATCTATGGTCCGAACCATCAGACAAAACAAGTCCAATAAAGCTGCAAAACAGACTAGGAATCATTCAGATGGGATCTGTGAATGGGAGGTCCTAATCCTCTGAACAGGAAACATATTCAGATTATGGGTTCCCAAAACTCTTAAATTGCTTAACAAATGCAAGTAATATGAATTTCTTATTTCAGCACCTCATGCACTGAATCATTCTATATAAATCATATCAAACAACAACAATAACAACCACCACCACCATAACCTTATCCCAACTAAATGGGGTCGGCTACATGGATCCAAAAGAAACATAAATCACATCATGAAATATTATGATGCACCACATATAATGTCTCGTAGCACTGAAACCAAAAGGATGGAAACGGGGGAAGAATAAACTGGTTTACAACAACAAACTCAGCCTTATCCCAACTTAATGGGATTGGTACAAAACAATGTAGGGAAAACTGAGGTCCAAACAGAGTAGGAGAAAAGAAAAAAAAGAAGCAAATAAGAAATGATAACAGAAAAATGAAAGAGAGATGAAAAATATCATATCCAATTCTTTTAAAAGTTTTGGAAAATCCAGTTATGACCCTTATCCAGGACTAAAAGAATATCATACCCAATTATTTTAAAAGTTCTACAGAACAGATGTAAGAGATGGAAAAGAAAATAAAAAAAGATAAAAATATTTGATCTATACCACCTTTTGTTGAGTCTTCTTCCTCGAAGAAGTTGAATTGGAAACATTTTTGGTTTCTGGTGCCGGAGCTTCAACTAGAACACTTTTTCTAGCAGGTTTAACAAGCTCTAGTGCTGATTTTAATTTTGGGGGAACATAGTTTGCTGGCTGTGAGTGCATTGTGCCAGATAGCTTTTCACGTAGATCTCGGACACCACCTGCATTAGTACCCTTTCCACTTTGATATACTTGCAATGAGTTCTTCTTTTGGAGCTTCAACCGAAGATCACTGGAACCAACTTTGTGATCTTCACGTTCCATCAGTAAACATTAAAAAGTAAGTTGAGGTGCCAAATGACAAGAAATTTGAAATAGAAAGTTTGGTCAAAAGTAATGTGATCACAAATAATTCATACTTGTAACACGAGGTTCCTCTTCATCCTCAAAGAGATCATGTTCCCACTTGTCATCGTTTGGCCTCCGCCTGCATAATATATTGTATGAAAACCCAGAAAAAGAAAAAGGGGGCCACAATGTATTCTCATGCCCCCATTCTTTAAAGTCAGTAAACCAAACATACCTACTCATTCTGCTCATTCCAGCCCTGGTTTCTTCAGAACATTAGGATTCTTGACTAAAAGATGTATAAGGAAATTATGCATCAGGTTCACAACTAGAGTAACATGAAACAACAAACATCATACATCCCTGACATAGTTTATAAGAAAACTTGAATGTGGGGGCCCAGGGAACCCAGCTTTATAGGGCTGATCTGAAAGGAAAAGTTGTGGGAGGTCCATAAGGAAAATAAATAAAGGTTTTGCCAACAAAATCAGTGTCTAGAACACATTAAGAAAGAGTTAAGCAACAACGGAGAGCAAGATGGTGTGAAGCCAAGCCCCCTCTCTCTTCGCTAACTCTTCTCTCTTATACTACCACCCTCTTCCTCTCCCCTATTTCTTTTCTACCAGTCCCCATTTCCTAACTTTTATCTTAAATTATAGCCTCAAACACAATGGGGAGGTGCTGACAATAACTCTGACAGCATGGGATTTTTGCCAATGTCCACTTTTATGTATTTGTAAGATTCTGTATGCAGAGGGATGTGGACCGCCGGAATCCTCGCCTGAGCTGGCCATGGCCACCCCTCCTGGTGGGGCTCCCCACCCTCTGCCGCCTATCCCTGCCCCCTCCCCCTTTGCTTCTTCCCCTTCTCCAGCCCCTCTTCACCCCCCTTGGAAGTCCCCTGGAATTCGCATTTTAATCGCACAATCTCTTCCCCTGCTGAGAGCCTCCATCTCCATTTTGTTCCCCCGGTCATACTTGGAGACTCCTGTGTTGCCACCTGTCCTAAAGGCCTGCTCGATTCTGAGGCTTCCCAATGAAGTAACTCCCTGGTTGGTCACTTCCTGGGCAAGCACCCCCCTTCCACATCGTGAAGCTCTCCCTTTTGAAGCAATGGCGTCCTTTTGGAACAGTTGATTCTTTTCTCTTAGATCATGGGTTCTTCTTGTTTCGCTTCTCTGAGCAGCTGGATCGCTTAAGATGTTTGGAGGGAGGTCCCTGGCTCATTAGTAGAGCCCCAATTTTTCTTCGTCCCTGGCGTCGGCATATGCTTCTGAATCGTGTCGATTTCTCCACTATTCCCCTCTAGGTTTCCCTCCCTGGGCTCCCTCTGCACTTCTAGTGCTCTAATGGGTTAAGTGTCATCGGGTCTGCATTGGGTACCCACCTCTATTCCGATGCTCGCACCAATCAGAAGGACCGTCTTGCTTATACGAGGATCTGCAATGAAGTAACGGCTGCTGACGCCTTCCCTTCTTCCATATCCATTCAGGATGGGGATGATTTCTCTTTCCAGCAATCCGTCCTCTACGATTGGAAGCCACCACACAGCCTCAGCTGCCAAGTATTAGGTCATGACAAGAGTTCTTGCCCTCTCAGGCCTCCCACCCTACATGCTGATCCCATCAGCCCCATCCATTAGAGAGATCACTTGCAAATGACTGAACCTGGTTCCCTTCCTCCTCTTCGTCCGCCGGCAAGAGGTAGAAGAACTTGAAGGAGAAATGTCCCATGACCCACCGCCGTCAGCCAGGGCGATGTGGTTACCAGAAATCCTCAGGTCCGTCAAACTCCTTTACCTTCTAGGCAAAACAGGTTTGTTGTGTTGGAGAATATGACTAACAACCTTGAAGTCCCATCGCATCTTGTCGGTAATGGTGACGGAGACGTCCAGGCTCCTCCCATCAGTATCGATGCTTCGGATGGTACGGCAGAAGGCGTTGACAGCTCTTCCTCCTCCGACGATGCCTAGTCAGACTCTCCTAGCTCTACAGACGAGGAGAGCTCCTTGGACTCTGATGGTGACCTTTCAACTGAGTCTTATGCTTCCCAACCCCCTTCTCCGCTGAAGCCTCAGAAGTCAACCCTTCTATGACAAAGTGGATCCTCTCCTCTGGAAATTGGTAACCCTATTATAGCCCCTCTTGTACCACGTGCTCTTGCCAACTCATCTCCCACGCCTTCGACGCTAGATGAGGGTCGTGATCCTATTGGACCTCTGGCTTTGCTCAACCCCAATTTATCTGAGTCCATTAAGCCCACTTCAAACTCCTCCCTTTTGGCCCACTGCCAAAACTGTCCTGCCCAAGCTTCTTTTGATCTGGATGGAACCTTCTTCCCTGCCTGATGGTTCCTCCACTTCCGCCAAACCTGCCAAGTCTTTGGCTCGGCATAACTCCAAAGCCATCAAGCAGTCATTAGCCAAGACCAAACCCAATCATCGACAGTCCTGCCATTCCCCAACCCCCGCTCCTCGATCCTATTAGAGGAGAAGTCGATCCCATCCTACCCCTGGAACTCTCGGCTCCTCCCGTGTGGAGCATGTAGAAACGCAACCCTAAAACGATGCAGAAGATAATGGAAAAACAAAACAAACAATGCACACGGATTTTACGAGGTTCGGCAAGATTGCCTACGTCCCCGGTGAGATGAGATCCTGCTTCACTATCAATGGAGAATAGGGTTACAGCGCTCGTCCTCACACCTCTCAGTATTGCTTGCATTACAGAGAAAGAAACCCTCGCTACAAATATATAACGAGAAAAACCCTAA
>NC_056565.1:23006681-23010801 GCF_013358625.1 Macadamia integrifolia
TATAATAAACACAACTATCATACTCACTTCTTGTGTAGCCAATCTTCATCGTATGAGAATCAAAGCGTTTGTACCACTACCTAGGAGATTGCTTAAGGCCATAAAGCGACCTCTTAAGCAGACAAACATGGTCTTCCTTTCCCTGCACCTTGAAACCTTCAGGCTGCTCCATGTAAATCTGTTCCTCCAAGTCACCATGAAGAAATGCAGTTTTCACATCAAGTTGTTCAAGCTCTAAATCATACATGGCCACCAAAGCAAGTAGTACCCTGATCGAAGTGTGTTTCACCACTGGAGAGAATATTTCATTGTAGTCTATCCCCTCCTTCTGTGCATAGCCTTTGGCTACAAGTCTGGCCTTATACCTTTCACGCTCCTTCTCACATGCTGCCTCTTTCTTACGAAAGACCCATTTACACCCAATGATTTTTCTTCCCTTGGGTTTTTCCACAATCTCCCAAGTTTTGTTCTTCTGTAGAGATTCTATTTCCTCCATCATAGCTGTCATCCATTTATCATGCTGTGCATCACTCAAAGCATCATGGTAGGAAGATGGATCACCTGTACCTATAGTGAGGGCATAGGCAACTATATCCTCAAACCCGTATCTCATAGGTGCTTTGTGAGTACGCTTCCCTTTACCCTTTGCCACAGTATAGGGAACTTCTACTGCTTCATGTTGTCCTGGTAAGTCACTTGATGACTCATTCTCTCTTGTTGTTTCTAACTCACCTAACTCCACCTGCACATTAGAACCTTCTTTATTTTCATCAACTGCTTGTGAATTGTGATTTGACTTCACTATATGAGACTCATCAAACACAACATCTCTGCTAACCACAACTTTCTGTGAACTTGGATCCCACAACTTGAATCCCTTTACACCTTTCTTAAAACCAAGAAAGATACATTGCCTAGACTTTGAGTCTAACTTGGAACGCTGCTCACTCTCAACATGCGCATAGACCGGACAACCAAATATTTTTAGAATAGAATAATCTACTGGTTTTCCTGTCCATACCTCTTCAGGAATTTTACAATCAATCGCCTTTGATGGAGACCTTTTAATGAGGAAACATGCCATGTTCACTGCTTCTGCCCAAAATCTCTTGCTCAACCCTGCATTCAGCCTCATACTTCGAGCTCTTTCTAGAAGTGTTCTGTTCATCCTTTCAGCTACACCATTTTGTTGTGGTGTCTTTGGAACTGTGAAGTGACGTGTAATCCCTTCAGCTTTGCACAATTCTAGAAACGACTTGTATGTGTACTCTCCTCCATTGTCTGTTCTCAAGTATTTAATTTTCTTTCCTGTCTTCCTTTCTACCTCAGCCTTCCATTCCTTAAATTTAGTGAACACCTCACTTTTATGCTTCATGAAGTAGATCCAGACTTTCCTTGAGTAATCATCAACAAAGGTCACGAAGTATTCTGCCCCACCTTTAGATTTTGTTGTTGAAGGACCCCATACATCGCTGTGTACATAATCAAGCACCCCTTTACTCTTATGTTTTGCAGTTTTGAAGCTAACCTTGCATTGTTTTCCGAACACACAATACTTGCAGAAGTTCAATTTACAAGTTTTACTCCCTTCAACATTTTCCTTTTATGAAGCTCCATCAATCCTCTTTCTCCCATATGCCCTAACCGCATATGCCACAGATAGGTATCATCTGTATCAAATACTGCATCTGTAGTCACAGATGCTCCACCTATAACTATGCTCCCTATGAGTCTGTATAGGTTTCCTGCTAGCTGTCCCTTCATAACAACCATTACACCCTTAATAACTTTGAGAACTCCACCTTCTGCTATGTACTTACAGCCATTTGAGTCAAGTGCCCCCAAAGATATTAAGTTTTTCCTTAATTCTGGTACATGTCTCACATCTGCTAAGGTTCTTACTATCCCATCAAACATCTTGATTTTGATAGTACCTATCCCAATGGTCTTGCATACGGCATCATTCCCCATTAGGACAGACCCACCATTATATGGTTGATATGTATCAAACCAATCCTTATGCGGACACATGATATGAACATCCAGAATCTAAAATCCAAGAATCAGAAGGTTGATTCTTACCTGATGATATAGAGAGTACATCTCCATCATCTCCATCTGAACTGTCAGCCACGCTAGCTTCCTCAGATGCCTTATCTACACCTTTCTTCTTTAAGTCCGCCTTCCTCTTCAAGCAATCTCTCTTCATATGACCTTCCTTCTTGCAATAGTAACAAGAGACCTTTGTCTTTGCCCCTTTTGATTTCGATCGACTCTTCCCAGATCCCTTCTGATTTGATCTCCCTCTTTCCTGCTCCTTGTCACCTCCGAAAAAACCTTCTCCTTGAGATTTCGTACTACTGGCCTTCTTCCTTGTATCATTGGACATGAGGGCGGCTGCGACTTCATCTATCTCAAGGGTTTCCTTCCCGTACAAGAGAGTCGTTACTAGATGATCATATGATTCTGGGAGCGACGACAGCAATAGTAACGCCTTGTCTTCATCCTCGATCTTAACCTCCAGGTTTGCAAGTTTACTTACGATCTGATTGAACATGTTAAGATGCTCTAATAGATCCGTACCTTCCTCCATCTGTAGAGAGTACAATTGCTTCTTCACGAACAACTTGTTCGTTAAGGACTTCGTCATGTAGATGCTTTCAAGTTTCGCCCATAACTGCGGTGCAGAATCGATACCCACAACATATTGTAGGGCATCATCAGAAAGATTTAATCGAATAGCACTTACCGCCTTTTCCTCCATCTCTTCCCAATCTTCGTCAGTAATTTTTTCAGGTTTCTTCGACTTCCCCAACAACGTTTTCGCCAAACCTTGCTGTATCAGAAGACCCTTCATCCTTTGACGCCAGAGGGTGAAATTGTTCTTCCCATTAAACCTCTCGATGTCATACTTGACATTCGATCCCTTCCCTGTCATCGTGATAGTAAACCCTAGAAAACGGAAACCTAGAGCTCTGATACCAATTTGTAGAAACGCAACCCTAAAACGATGCAGAAGATAATGGAAAAACAAAACAAACAATGCACACGGATTTTACGAGGTTCGGCAAGATTGCCTACGTCCCCGGTGAGACGAGATCCTGCTTCACTATCAATGGAGAATAGGGTTACAGCGCTCGTCCTCACACCTCTCAGTATTGCTTGCATTACAGAGAAAGAAACCCTTGCTACAAATATATAGCGAGAAAAACCCTAATCCGGATTAAACTACAATTGCCACCCTAATCCGGATTAAACTACAATTACCCCACGGCCCGCTAACCGGCTAGCGGGACCGCCGTCTTGGCTGTCTAGGTGCTGCACCAGTACTCCCTGGATTAAACTGCGACGAAATACAAGACATCAAACACCAACAGAGCATCTATTGCCCTCTCCCAACCTTGCCTAATGTCTCAAGGTTTGTTAGATCAAACACCAAGAAACACGAATAAAGAGAGAGACAATAGATCCGTACGACACAGAGATTTAACGAGGTTCACACACCAGGGTGGTATGCTACGTCCTCGGGCGAAGAAGAAGATGATTCACTATGCAGAAGAAGGATTACACCCTAGCAGCGGCGAGGAAGAACTCGCCCTGAAACCCTAGCTTCGTGAAAACCCTAGAATACAATGACTCTCAACAAGCAACAGTACATTATATATATATATTCCAAATAGCGGTTCGACCCATCGGGTCGCAGTCGATCCGGTCGAAAAATTCCCATTCGGGTCGCCACCAAAATATGTCGGATCGGGTCAATCTTCAAAACGGGTCAAGAATTCGAGACAAACTTAACAAGGTTTTATATGGAATTCCAGTGGCCTTAACCCCCCATCTAAGCACGCAACTATAAGATCTTTCATCAAAGAGCTACGGTCCTCCTTCTGTTTTTTGATTAAAACTCACATCAAAGAATCTTCTTTGTCCAGAATTGTTGCCACCATCACCATAATTGTCAAGGCGTCGCCTAGGCGGCGCCTTAGCATCTCGGCGGTAAAAAGTGGGCATGGCAGTCCAACGATTTGTGGTTCTCACAATTGGCAGTCGCCAGGGACGCCATATCGCAATTTATTACCTAGGCGGTCGACTTTGTGTTTTTTTTTTTTTTTTTTACTAA
>NC_056565.1:23012501-23045977 GCF_013358625.1 Macadamia integrifolia
TAAAGGGAGGGCTGTTAGGGAGTCATCAGAATCAGATGGGGAAGAAGATTTGGAAGAAGATGATGTGAATGATGACTTGGATGTCATAGATAACTTTGGTGAAAATGCAAATGCTTTTAGTGGACAACAAAGGAATCTGCCATCTGCTGATTTGTTGGATGATTATGATGATTAAGTAATTTGTGTTTGACTGTTTGAGTGTTTGGATTTTATGTATTGTTTAAACTTTAAACTTTAAACTTGAACTTTGAGCTTGGATGATTAGTTAAGGTTTTTTTTTTTTTTTTTTTTTTTTTTTTTTAATGTTGAGTTTATTTGCTATCAAGCTTTATTGCTTCAGTAAGTCATTAATAGCTTAACAGGTTAGCCACTTATCTTATCATTTGATCTATTGATTCTATTCTTAGGTTTCCAAATATATATATATATATATATATCTCATTCATATATAATATATTGACATATATACCTTTTACTTTGTTCAGGTTGCTCACTCACTTCCAATCATTGCTTTCAAACTTCAGTCACAGGTTAGCCTTTAAATTTTTACTTTTGTGTGATGTACATGTTGATTTTTTATGACTTGATGAGTGATGAATTGATGTATAACTGTATAAGTCAATAATTTATGTTGATTTTTGATGACATGATATGGCTGTATTGATTTTTTTGATGATTTGATGTCACTTAATATTTGTTTTATATGTTATAGGATATATATTCTAGGCTTGTAGCATGCTAAATAACTTTAAAAAATAGGAAAAATAAAAAAGTAGCATATTAAATAATTTTAGAAAATAAAAAAAAATAAAAAATGACACACGGGCGATTTGGCCGCCATGGCAACGCCAAAACGGGCGATTCATCGCCAAATCGATTAGCCACCCCTCCATCGCCTTGGATCAATTTGATGCCGTGACAACTATGGTCTAAAGTAAAAGAAGCTTTTAAGAATGATGAAAATAGGCAAGGCACCAGGCCCAGATGAGGTCCCAATAGAAGTGTCATTTGTGAAAGGGGTTAGCAATATGTGGTTTTATCTTGGCTAACCAAGTTGTTTAATAAAATTATGAGCACAGAAAATGCCAGATGAATGGAGGAGAAGCAATGTGGTCCCAATTTACAAAAAATAAAGGTGACATTCAGAGCTATAATAACTATAGAGGCATAAAACTGATGAGTCAAACAATGAAATTAAGGGAGAGGTTTATTAAAACCCACCTGAGACAAGAAACTACTATTATGGAGAACCAATTTGGTTTTGTGCCAAGAAGATCAACGTCAGAAGATATTTACTTACTTAGGAGACTCATAGAAAGATTTAGAGATTACAAGAAAGATCTCCATATGATCTTTATTGACCTAGAAAAAGCTTATGATAAAGTCCATCATGAGTTAATTTGGCAAGCACTAGAGAAGAGAAGTGCTTCAAGTAAATATGTGGACATAATTAAATATATGTATAACGGTGTGGGAACTGGTGTAAGAACCATGGAGGATCAAGGTAGAAAATTCTCAATTACAATTGGGTTACATTAAGGATCAACTTTAAGCTCTTATTTGTCCACACTTATCATGGATGATTTAACCAAAGACATTTAAGAGGAGGTGCCTTGATAAATGCTTTTTGCTGATGATATTGTTTTGGTGGATGACACCAAAGCATGGATTAACACCAAGTTGAAGTTATTGTGATCAACCTTGGAATCAAAATGTTTAAAGATAAGTAGAAAGAAGACGGAGCATATAATATGTAACTTCAGTTACGCTAGCCGCTAGGACAGATAATGTGGTGGTGAAATTAATGAGAAGGAGATTCTGCAAAGTATTACTTTATATATATAGGCTCAATCATAAATAAAGAAGGTAATATAGAGGATAATGTTTCACAGAGAATTAAAATATGATGGATGAAGTGGAAAGGTGCACCCGGAGTACTGTATATTGACGTATTCCATTAAAACTTTAGGAAAATTTTATAAGACAGTCATACGACCGGCTAGATGTATGGTGTGGAATGTTGGACAATTAAGAAGTATTATGTAGATAAACCCAATGTAGCAAAGATGAGGATGTTGAGATGGATGTGTGGCAAAACTAAGAAGGATAAAGTAAGGAATGATCATATTAGATCTGATTTAGGAGTAGTCCTGACATATGATTAGCTACAAGAAAATCATTTGAGGTGGCATGACCATGTTCAACGGAGGCCTTTGGATACCCTCATGAGAATGAGTGATTTGATTTAGATTGAAAGAACTAAAACAGCCAAGGGCAGACCTAAAATGACCCTAAGAGAAGTGGTGAGGAAAGGCATGCATAGCTTAGGCCTTATATCAAGTTTGACCATGAATAGAGCTGATTGGAGGGCAAGGATCCATGTGCCAACTCCATTTAGTTGAGACAAGGCTGAATGGTTGTTGTCGTTGAGGGATGTGTACTATCAATCTCCTACTTGCCTATTGGAACAACAGATTCTCCTAAAGCTGAAAAGCCTTATTTTGGCCCTCTCTTTGACCATTGAGCTTACATTTATAAGGAGATTCTTATGCTGTATTAGATGGCGCCCGCTAGCAAGAGGATCCCGTGCATCTTATCTGAAGTGCTGGAACTTTATGTTCCTCTAGGTTCACTAAAATCTGCTGGAGGGAAAGATCTAACAACTCCTAAGCTGATAAGCTCACTGAGAGTGGTGTTATGACTTCTGAGGGAGCCCATTTAAGAAGGACCATATATGTTGTGAAATTTGTCTTCCTTTTACCTTACGGTGTTTGGAATTTTGCTTGTATTACTCTTTAGGCCCCGAAATACTTGCTATCATCCACTGCACCAAAAATACTTACTACTTGCTCTCCACAATTTCCAACCGCCGGTTCATTATATTATCCACATAAAATGGGACCCTATATCACAATAATCTCTTCAAGTCTTCACAGATTCCTCAACAAGAGAGAAGCAAGAAAGATACTTCAGGACAACCCTATACCAAAATTAGAGACTTAAGTTCCGCCTTAATGTGTCCTAATTCTTACCCATCACAACTGGAGGAGCACACAATCACCTTCAAGAAACTACCCATGTATTTAAACACCCCAACCTCAAAAAAACTAAAAAAAAAAGTGGGGGGAGGGGGTCTGAATTTGAAGGGAAATTTTTTTTCTTTGAGAGGAGAAAACGGACCTCTTGTTGTTGATCTGTCTACTTCGACCAAAATCTTCTACAGTGTTCCCGTTGAGCCGCTCCTTCACAGACCTCTCGGTCCCAGCAGCCACCCGATCCGCGTACATGGTAGGAGAAGAAACAAATAGTCGAAACCGTCGCTCTGCAACAACAAACCCTAACCCCTTGCCCACGACCCACCTCCTTGGAGAAGTACAGAAATCCTATCCCTAACTAGGAGGCTTTGATTCCAGACGACGAAGCGAGGCACTCGAACGGTCGAATCTCTGCAACTGAGGATTTTCGACACCGATGAGGGACTTCTACTTCAGTCCAACAAAATATCGGATTTTTCTGGGAAATCAGCTCAGGTAGAGAAACAGAGAAAGAGAGAGGAAGAATTTATGAAACGAAAAACCGCCAATTTCTTCCCTCCCTTGAACGGGAGAAGAAATCTGAAAAGCATGGTTTTAGAATCTGTATGGCCAATACCGATACCTGGTGGCTGGGTTTACTCTATCCTAGTATGGTTCGCCGAATCGAGCTGTGTGGGATGCCGATACGATTTACCGGTCTGACCGATCCGAGGCTTATAACCTCCAAATTAAATACCACAATTCCATATTTCTTTCTCTCCCCGATCTAGGAAAAAAAATCGTCAGTGGAGAGTATCTGTGGCAGAGACCCGCGGAAAGCACTGAGGATTATTGACACGTGGCATTAATCGATTCAACGGTTAGCGATGAAAAGAGGATTTGAGTCACATGTTTTATAGACTTTGGGTCAAAATTACTGCACCCTTTCAAACCTTTTTCTCTCTTTTTTCCGTCTTTCCACCATCTCCTTTTTTTCTTCCTCTCTCTTCGTGTCCTCTCCATCCTCACCATCTCTCACTTATTCTTCAATCATTCTGTGCGGAATTTTAACCTTTTTTCCCTTTTCTCTTTCATTTTTACGTAAATTTCATTTTCAAATCATACAATTTAGGGCTTGCGATTATCGGAGATCAACATTTCATGGTTTTTCGCTTTTTCTTAGGTGTTGAATTAAAGCTTGAAAAACCAGATAGACATCAATTCGATGTTGTGCCAGGAACGCTTCAAATATCTTATGTAGACTATGTATGGTTACAAGGGATATTTAAAGTGATGGGTAGTGAAATTTTCATACTTAAAAAAAAAAACTTGTATAATATCATTATTTCATGTGATCACATGTGATTGTATAAACTATTTCATTTTTTAATCATATTTAGTAATTACACATTTTACTTACAATTTTTATTTTACATATTATAACAAATTTAGATGCAAAGTTAAGTAAAATTTAATAACCAAATATGGAATAATTTGATGCTAATGATATAGTTACATAAGGTAATGATTACAAACATTTCTTTTCTAAATATGAAAATTTCACTTCCCTTGCCTTTAATTCCGCTTTGCAACCAAATGAATGTGTTTCCTACTCTTTTTATCTATTTTTCGATTTCTCTGTGTGTCTAACTGACTGAAGGTGTATTATGAAAAGTGCCATGCAACTTTCTTATGTGAAGAAGAGCAATTTTGGAGAGCAATGCCAAAGCATATTGCAGTATTGTGCCTTCTGTCATTTTGGAGGGGTTGTTGGTCCTTGATAGTTGATTCCCCCCCACCCTCTCCCCTTTGTCTTAGAGTAAGTTTCTTAAGGCTATGTTTGATTGCATGGGAAATATAAAAGGGAAAGAAAGTAGTAATTTTCAAACTTAAAAAATAATTTTTTTGTAATTTTTATCTCATCCCATGTGATTGTATAAATTATTGAATTTGTTACTATATTTAACAATGATACATCTTACATGTAATTTTTATTTTATATATTTTTTATAGCAAAGGGTTTTGGATGCAAATTAAAGTGAAATTTATTAACCATATGTGGAATGATTTGAATTTAGTGATATGATCACATCGGATCATGATTACAAGGTTTCCTTTTTAGTTTGAAAATTTCCCTTCATTTGCCTTCATTTGAGAAAATCCTTTTATTGAAGTTGGGTTTAAGGACCTTAGAAACTCAGAACGAATCCCTTTTATTGGAGTTAGGCTGGAGACTTCTTTATGAAAAAAGACTCTTTGTAGGTTCAGGTTTTATCTTCTAGATACTTTCCCAATATATCCACTTTTCATCCTACAACCTTGATGAAAAGAGGTTCTGCTATATGGAGTAGTATTGTAAGTATTTTCCCCACCCTCTCTAAAATGATTCAACATAATATAGGTAATAAATGTAACACTGACATATCGAATGATCCATAGATACCTAATTACCTCTCTCCCGTTAACAACTTGTAGCTCCAATTATCCCCATCTTTCATCCGTTTGTAAGGTAAATGACTTGAATGTGTGGGGATTGTTGGAATACAAGTCTCCTTAGCTCCTTCCTCCCCTTATCTATGGTTAATGACATTTTAAAAATCTTGTGAAGTCTAAAGCTGATGTTTGGTGGTGCCACCTTTCTAAAACAGGAATCCCAATCACTAAATTGGCTGCTAAATTTTTTAAATCCGACCTGGACTACTAACCCAATTGGATTCTCCAACAAGTGTACTTGCTTATCTCCATGCTCACATTGGTGGCGATACTTATGGAAACTCTCCATACTCCTGAAATTTAAGATATTCTTTTGGAGATTTTGTCATGGAGGCTTCCCCATGAAAGATATTTTGGGGAAATTGTTGCAATAGTTGACCAGTCTTGTAGCTTCTATCATGCTCAGCTTGAGTCCCTATGGCACATTTTCCTCTCTTGCGAGTTTCCTAAGCGTATTTGGGATGTATTCCCTTAATTTGGGTTTAAATACTGAACACCTCTTTGCTGCTTCCTTTAAGCACTTTAATTATGTATTTGTTCAATTCCATCTTTATTATAATGTGCTATTTTATTTGGAGTCATAGGAATCACACCATGTCATAGGAATCACACAATCTTTAAACTTGATGAATCAAATCTCAACAAAATTCTTTCCCTTGCTTTATGGTGGATTAATAGCCTACAATCTAGCTACCCTACACAGGTACCACCACATGTACCAGATACAACATCTCAATCTTTTTCAATTACATTTCCTAATTTTGACTTTGTTATTATGGTTTGTGTATCTATTACTAATCCAGGTCTCAATAGGTGTAGTTGAGCAATTTGTTTCTTTTACAAAGGGAAATGTATCTCATTCACAACCAATTATTTGATGATAGAAAATTTGATTGAAGCAACCACTAGGGTTTCCTACATGGAGTTAAATAGGCGCAAGCGAAGGGATGGAGTTAAAGGAAGTATAGAGTAATTCTGAAGATCTACAAACTCAGTTTTTTATTTAACAACCACCTCATGGCCTTGGGGCGTAGTTCCCCTCCTTTTAGATGTCTATAATACTTTTCTTAATCTCGCTTTTTGGTTAAGGCCTTGGAATGAAGTGATTATTTTTTTTTTGCCAATATAACGTATAAAGCTATGATTATAAAATCTTATCTATCCACTTGTAATCCGGATAACAATGTTCTTATTTATTTTCTATAATGCATGTCTTTTCTTCTCCTATTAAAAGAAGAAAAAAAAATCTTTGCTTGTTGTATAGTTGACATAGGAAAAGTCTAGCTAATACATGGTGGTTCATAAAACTGACAGGTAATGACTACTACCTACCATCGATCTTAATTTAGTCAATACTCTTAATGAATTAATTATATCAGTATTACCAAAAAATTTGTCAATTGTTTATATGTGGGTTGAGAGTTCTAGTTTATATTTTACCCAAAAAAAATAATAATAATATAGGAGTTCTAGTTTATTAATAAAGATTAAGAACGCCTTAGCCAGATTAATTTTATATAGTCCTCCCCACTTGTATTGTATCACAGGGGCTTGGTTTCAATATATTATTATTATTTTTTTTTCCTAAAACAAATTCCTTCTTCACAAGAATCAATAATAATAATAATCCCGATTGCCTCACTCCCCCTTAAACGCATTCATGGAGTTATTCTAACCTTCCAACAAGAATCAACTATGAGAGCATATGATGATATGATATATAAACAAGAAGCGAATGAAAAGTATTGTCAAAGAGGCAATGACAGAAAATGCTTAATAGATAATGTTTATATGTTGTATAAATTCTTTTTGCTATGCCGATACAAGATCGATCCATTAATCGAGATTCAGCCTCTATTGATATATATTTTTCTTATGAGAAGAAGAAAAATTATATATTAATTGTCAAAATGTCACAATCGTGGAGTTGAGATTCATGATCAAAGTTTTTCTATGCATTACCTTATAGATGATATTTTTTTTTATCAAAATAACTAGATTGTTGTTAGTCTCTACAAAAAATAAGGGGTTAAACAAAAAATATGTAATTTCCATAAAAAAGGGATAGTGATTCAAGGCCAAAATAGGGGATAGCATGGCCTTTGCCGATATTGATCCGATTCAGGCGATTCCTTTGATAACCTACCTCTATTGATCACTAGAACTATGGTTTCAAGCTTAAAAGCATCCATCTGCCATATATACATGGCCATACTACCTAATCTAGTACATTATAAGACCCCTTACAACAGTTTGGTCAAATTCTAGTATGGTCTTAGCGGCAGCTAATGGTTGGATCAGTTGGTCTTAGCAGCAGCCAATGGTTCATAAATCTAACCAAATTGGACCAGTTGAACTGTCAGATCAATATTATTCAAAAAGGTCTAAACCAATTGGTTCAGAGGTTGGAAACTTCTAGAAGTGATCATGGTTATTAACGATCAGTGCTTCAAAAACCCAAAAACCTATCTTTGTGGCAAGAAATTTTCAGTGCAAAACTAGTAAAGAAAGCGATTCAAATAATCAAAGTTTAATGGAGTAAGAAGGGATTGCTAAATGCTAAGATGGAAGTAATACTAAACTGGTAAGGGTTTTTGGTTTATTCAAATCAGGAACTTGCACTGTTCCCATACATTTAGTACCTTATTACAACATAGATGAGGCTGAGATTTTGTGCATAAATATAGTTTAATATTTGTGATCACATTATTTAGTTTCATTCCATTCAAATTTGGCAAGTTATAAAACAAACAAGTTAAAACTATGATGAGGCATTTATGGACAATTGACTTGTTTAGTTGGCATCGAATAGAAAGGATTGGAGGTCCAGGATCCGGGTGGTAGACCCATCTAGTTGTGTCTATTTCGTTACTATTTCTGTGATTTGTTTCTTGTCATTTATTTTTCCTTTTTCCAGTCCTTGCTTGGATTCAAATAGTTGATCCCATTAAGTTGGGGTAATACTTTGTTATTGTTGTTGTTGTTATTGGTTACTTACTTGGTTAAATGCATGTGTCATCATAGCAGGCTTAGGCATTGGTCTTCCCTCCACATTTGCATTGTTAATTGCAATTGCCGCCCTCTTTGGGTTCCATCTCCCCGCCTTTGGCCGCCTTCTTGAGACACCATCCTAAAGGTTTATGGACCTTTGTAAGGGATTGACCCAAAAAACACTATAGGCAACTAGACAATGCAAGACTAGACTACAAAACCCACTTGATTTTCTATTCAATATAATACAAAACCTTTCTCCATCCAAAAATATATAATGAGACCTATGTGATTTCCGCTTATTTTGGATTCAAATTTTGACCATTGATCTAGGTATAAAGTGTATTATCATTTTCCATGTGGCATCTAGGGAAGTGTTAAAATCACTATGCTCAATTCCTAATTAATTCCCCCTCAAAAAAAAAAAAAAAAAAAAAAAAAATCATGAGCCACATGGCATAACAAAGGAAGGAATGGGAAGGGTAAGGTTTTGTAAAAACCTGGATTCTTATTATTTCAACCAACGATGAAAACAATTTGATTTTCCTTGCCCACGGAGAAGATGAGATTCTTTGATCTCGATTAATCATAGATATCAGCGAATATCATACGATTGTTGTCATTCAAGATAAACGACTTGACGTTCAACCCTCCTCTCTTCTTCTTTTTTTTTCTTTTTCTTCAGGGTGGTGGGGAGGGGTTAATACACCTCTCCTCCCTCCTTCACCTTGTGCCATAAGGCACCCAACCCTTAAATCCCATTAGGCAGTTAGAGAGGGTAGAATTGGAAAAAAAAATCACAATAATTTGGTCAGCCTCTGGTCTAACCCGGTTCTAGGGTTTTTTTATGGCTTTGGTCTGACATTGGAAATTTTAGAATAGTTCCGCCCCGGACTGTTTGCTTCACTGTCTCAATTATAGTCAAAAACGGATTAAGAAAAACTTTTCTCCCCTCTTGTTTTTTGATAAAATTTACTCCCCTCTCTCCATCAGTCTTTCTTGTAACTTGTTGCCCGTTAGCTGTGCTGACACGGAGAAGTCGAGGATGCTTGCAGCTCTGAAGCCCTAGAGATATTGCAGAAACGGTATCAGAAGACTCAGAAATGCTCGAGCAATGGAGAGAGTAGTGGTAAAGAACGAACCAAACCAATCGGCAATGGTGAAGGAACGCGTACCGGAGTGGCTCAACAACTCTCTCTGGTCTTCAAATCCCCCACCTAACGACGATCGTCTCCTCCGATATGCTCCCAAACCCTCTACCGTTCCCGAATCACCCACTGAACCGCCGATTCCAGAGCCTCCTCCCAAACCCCGAGAAATAGAAGAAGAAAAACCGCCCACGCGGGAAACCAGAGATACACCACACGATGATGAACACATCTCTCCGAGTCCGAGTATCTCAGCCGAGGATATTTCTCGCCAGTCCCAGCTCTTAGCCGAGGTTTGATTCTTTCTTTTTGGTGTTTAATTTGATTTTTCTTTGGGGGTGGGGGGGTGGGGTTTCAATTTTGTTGATTGGTTTGGGATTTTGATCAGCTCTCGAAGAAGATTATTAATTTGCGAGAGCTGCGGAGATTAGCATCTCAGGGGATACCTGATGGGGCTGGAATCCGTGCTACCGTTTGGAAGGTATTTAGTTTTTCTTCAAATTGTGTTTCTCTTTAGTTTTGATTTATGGGATCTGATTTAGACTTTCAATTGACTCGCTTATTTTGAGTTTGATTCGGACTTTTGAATTGATCAGAAGAGAAATTCGCCTTAAATGTGAAAGGAAGCAGAATAAAAGGTCAATTTTTTCTTCGTTGAAATTCAGTGTATGGGTCATAACTATGCTTTCTTGTGGTGGGCAGGTCCTACTGGGATATCTGCCGTGTGATCGTAGCTTGTGGGCAACAGAGCTGGCTAAGAAGCGCTCTCAGTACAAGCATTTCAAAGAGGAACTTCTGGTGAATCCTGTAAGTAGTCTTGAGTGTTGTAATTAATGCTACCAGTCTGAAGATCTGATTTAAGAATTATTTCACTTATTTAGTTTTGGTCCTTGGATTTGTGTTTTAAAGGAATATGATTATTGAAATGAACTTAACATGACCGACCTGGAAATGAATGAAGTCCTATTAGTTGTTGGTTCACTTTTTAGCCCTACCCTCACAGTCCAGTAATTTCAATAATCCTGACCTAGCATGTAAACATTCTTCCTGATTGAACAGATAAGACACAATCTGTATGAGGCCCTGGTAGAACATATAAGGGAGGTGTCCTTTAATTGAATCATCCTGCTTTATGCCTTGAATGGCTGCATGATTGCCAAGTGCCTTACTGCAAATGGTGGAATTATCTCCATTTTGTCTATCCTATTATCCTCTTGTTAATAACTGACACATAGAGAAGCTCAATGCATGTGGGAACCAATTGTGGGGATATAACTTTCTTGATTTGCATATGTTTAGCCCTCTTCATTTATCTTTATAGAGTTGTGGTGTTTCTGAATGTTTCTGTGGCTAGTCAGTCAGATATCACAAGGATGTTGGATAAATCTGCTGGTCTTGAAAATCATGATTCAGAATGTGAAGGAAGAGGCCTGCTTCCGAGATCAGAAATTCCTCATGGAGAGCATCCATTAAGCCTTGGAAAGAGCAGCGTTTGGAATCAATTCTTCCAGGTTCTTCTCAAGTGACTTTGGCTACTTTTTTGGATGTCATTTGTTTATTTTTATATAAGGTGTGCATTCTATTCAATCTAGACACAGAGGCACTAGGTAATGTATGATCAAATCACTTGTAATTTTATCCCAAATAGGACCTACAAACAACTCCAACACCTTACTGCTAGGTCCGATCACAGTAAAATATTGAATCCCAAAACCAGTAACTGAAACCCACAAAATAGGCCAATCAGCTAGGATTGAATGGGTATAAAGTTCAGCAACAAAAACCTCTATTCAGATGATAACTGGGACTCTAATATCACTCAGAATAATCTTTTAATAACCTAAATCTAATCCCCAAACAATACTCTGAAAATAGGAACAGAACAGTAATACCTGAACCTGGAGTTTTTGGGTCAAACTTAAAGAGAAAACCAATAAATCACAAGAGGAAACTCAGATGAGGCTAAAACCCTGATCGAAGCTGGTGTATGATGGTCTTGATAAACTCCAAAAATCTGGGTCTGGACCAATGACAGATAATTGAGATCTGAGAGTTCTTGACCAGGTCATGAAAAAGGAAACTTTTCAAGAACTTGGAAAATAGACCTCTGTTGGCCAAGAAGCCAAGGTTGAAGGGCCTTCTTTGGGACCTTATTGATCATTCTAAAGATGGTCTTCAATAGCCTGCTAATCTGGAAGTTCTGCAGCTGTGAAGATAACCCAGAAATCCTTAAATAAAGCTTCCGCTAGCCTTGTCAGTATTCCTAGTGATGTAGATCGAGCCTGCAAAAGTAGGGGGGGGCTGCTGGTTCCATCAAACCAGACCAGCCAGCCCCAATATTGTTCCATCAAGCTAACTCAAAACTAGAATTTACTGTCATGGGGAATAGTACACCTGAATAGTGATTTGGTCCATTTTTTGTTTCTATTTTGTGTTAACAAATAGCCAAAGTCAGTTTTGGTATCCTAGAATATTCCTTTATTGTCCTATGTTAGTTTCTTAGTGAACAAGTTAGTATTTAGTTGCTAAAATCAGTTAGTTTCTATTTTATGTTGGTTTCCTTTTTTGTTATGTATTTTTGTCCAAGCAATGCAAGGCTATTTAAAACCCATCAATTATAATGAAAAGACAGATTTGAGTTAAACTAAAAAGATGGCTTATGCTGTTGTGTTGTGAGATGCAGTTGGGTGAGATGCCCTAAGTGAGATGTTTAAACCAGAGGGGTGAGATGCTGCCCATTCACTAATTATTCTCCAACCTTCTCAACCCCTCCATCGATTCTCTTTCTTTTCTTATTTTCTGTTTATTTGTTTGCTGTGAAAGAGTATTTGAGTGATCAAAGCAAGCTTGTTGAAGTTCAGAAGCTCCATCAGAAGATCAGTTTGAAGGCCATTCAAGGCCTGTAGCTGCTGTTACTGCAGAACTCCATAAAGTTTTTTTTTTCCCCTCATTCTTCGAGCATAACTTCCCAACCAGCCATCAGTTGAGGCTTAACTTTTGAAGGATAGTTAGGCATCACACGTGGGACCTTTGCCCCAAATTTGAGATTCATCGGAGTTTGCAATCTCAAGGTGTCGAAAGTTGTCAAAAGTTTCCTAATTTGTGTCAACAAGATGACAGCATAACTCTTTTAAGAAACAAAGGTTCTAGAAAACTTTCAAATCCGTCTTCAGCAACCTTGCTGACCAAGGTGTATGAATAAGACAAAATCCATCCCAAGAACTGAGATCGGTAGGAACATTCCTTGCTGTTTGAGGCAGTAATAATGAAAACAAACTCCATTCGACTAGTCTTGCTGCCCAAGGAAAAAGAATCCACACAAGCTGGCAAGATTCCTCTGGAAATCTGCTGCTCAATAGTCTGGAATATGGTCCAAGTTATGGGCCAGAAGTGAACCGTGTTTGAATCCCTGATGAGGACTCAGTCTACTTCACCGGGACCAGTGTCTATTGTTTGTATGCAGTTTTCATTGTCCTTTTTATACTAATTGTCTGCGTCAACAATTGTATTGTGCAGGACACAGAGATCATAGAGCAAATTGACCGGGATGTGAAGCGCACTCATCCAGACATGCACTTTTTTTCAGGGGACTCTTCCTTTGCAAGGTCAAATCAGGTGAGCGGCTAGTTATTTGGCACAAGATCAGGCATTGAAATGAATGGTTTGGCCAAGTTAATAATGTGTTCTCATATTTTTCAGGAAGCACTGAGAATCATATTGATAGTGTTTGCCAAGTTGAACCCGGGTATAAGATATGTACAGGGGATGAATGAGGTTTTGGCACCTTTGTTCTATGTATGCAAGAATGACCCAGATGAGGAAAATGCGGTGAGAATGGCATTTTTATTTTATTTTGTTTATGTTATTTCTACAATATATATATATATATATATACACACACACACACAATGTGAAACTTATAGTATTTCATTTCAAGGTGTCTTCTATATTATAACAAACTGCCCTCATGAGATCATCATGAGGCTTTGGTCCAAGATTCAATTGTAGAAAGAGACTTATTTTTTTACTGGGAAAAGTGCCTTTAGATGGTCCAGTGTAGACAAGCTTCTATTGGTGATCCATTTATTTCTGCCACATGGCATGATGTGGCGATTCCAACCATTGGATAGGTGGGTTTATGTTTGGTTGGCACATGTCAAATCCAGAACCAAATTATATCATATACCCCTCTATTGGCATGCACCCTCTTTGTAGTCTATGTCTTGGTTCCTTTTTGGTAGTCTTGGATTTTCAAAGCTTAATCTAGCCACTTGGTCTTATGCAGGAGCATGATCTCAACACTTTGAGATGGCTTGATCTTTCAATATGGGTCTTTGATATGAATCTTATTTTGTTGAGCAATATAATAATATGGTCCTAACACCAACAACAAACTCAGCCTTATCCCAACTTATGTGGTTGGCTAAATATGGTCCTAATACCGTAGGTTAATATAATTATTTGCAGTCTTAATTGTGGGCCCAGTGGTAGATGTTGATTTAGGTTTGGTGGTTTTATTGTTTTGGTAAGTTTTGGGCTATAAGTTATTTCTGTTATTTATTAAGAGTCCCATTGTAGTTTCCAATTTTAGGATAAGTCAATTTAGGAAATAATAGTCATTAATGGAGTCTGTTTCTTGCTCTTTTGGCCTATAAATATGTATGCTTCCCACTATTTGGATTTTAGAATGCAATGGTTTATTGTTTTGGTTAGTTTCCAAACTTGCAAGCTGGCTTTTTCTCCCTTCTCTCCCATGACTTATAGTGTTTCTCTCTCTCTCTCCAATCTATTGACAGAAACAGATTTCTCCTTTTTTCTTTCCACATTGATCTCTTCTAGAAAGGTTCTTTTTTTCCCCCCTCTTATCGACACTCATCGACCACCCGTATCCCCCCTTTCCTTTAATCGATTCTTGATTTCAGCTTCTATTTTCCCTCCTGATGCAGATAAATCACAGAGAGCTTATTTTAGTGGAATTAAGCCTTGGGTTGGGATCTATAAATGTTGGGCCTTTGGTTCAATGAGTTTTCTTTGTAATAAGACACTTTAATGGGCCTAAATTATGGGTAAGAGGTAGGTGTATGGTATTTATTTTATTAATTTAGTAAGAGTCTTTTATTTCATCAAGTAATTATTATTTCCTTGGTTAAGGGTAGGATAGAATCTTATATGAATAGAACTCCTATTCCTACATTTGATAGAGTTTTAATCGTATGGGACACATGTTCTAACTTGTTAAGACTTAAAGAGTTTTAGTTATGAGGGACATCTATTCCTATTATGGTCAGACTTTCCTATTTCAAGTACACTTGTCTTTTCTATTGTAAGTACACTTTCTTCCTATTATTGGATAGGCTTTCCTATTTTGAGTTCACTTTCTTTTCTATTGTAAGTACACTTTTAGTTTCTAGTTAAAGGTTGTAAGGCCATAGAGCCCCCATGGTTTTATCAATTAAAGAAAGCATTGCTTCCTTAAGGTCTGTGGTGAATCCGAATTCTGTTGTGGTGATTCAACAGGTGGGTTGGTAGTATTCCAGCCTACGCCTTGGGTGGTGATTTCCCGGTCATATCCTGCTTCTTTTCTATCGTCTTCTTTCTTTTCTAAGTTACTATAACTTAGTTCAGTGTTTTTTTCTTTCAGTTCTTACGTATTTCAGTTTTGATTTCTTATCTTAAATTCCTGTTTCATGATTCTGATTTTCTGCATTATTGAGTTCCTGCTGTTGTTTACTTTCTGATTCTGAGTATTAACTGGTTGCTAATTTGTAGTTTCTTGACTCTGCTATGGATTATCAGTTGCGGACATATCCTATCACTACTTGGATTCTTCATTAATTGATGATCCAACCATTGGATGGATTTGATATCTGATTAATATTCCTCTAAATATTCTACGCCTTCGAGCAGCTTTGGGTTTAGATATGACCTTTGGTTGTTGAGTTATCAATATTCTCCTATTATGGTTCTGTTATGAGTTTCGACTGAGTAGGATTCTATTAGATTTTAGAATCGGACCATTTGATCATTTTGAGATTTTTATTTGTTATTCTCCTGTATCAGAACCATATGTGACCACAATTTCATTCACATATGAGCTTTTGATTCTGTGCTAATGAATTTTCCTTAGATCTGGTTTGTAAACCTTTCATTGGTAATCTGGAAAATTCCTTGAGTTTACATTATCTTCTCTCTCGGTCTCTCCTTTACCATCAATGGATCTTTTCTCTCTTCACATTTTCACCTAATAAATTTCTATATTTGGGTTAATTTATTTGTGGTTTTTATTCTGAAATTTGGTAGTTATTCTTTTAAATCTGACTGTTATATCTTGGATCGGGATCTCTTCCATTCAACTACTTGCAGGCCAATGAGATCCATCAGATCTCATTGAGACTGCATCATGTTCTTTTGCAATTTGGCTGAAACTTGAAATGTTGTCAGGGGACTGAAGCAGATGCACTTGACTAGGTAGCATGACTGGCTTTGGAAGCCAAGAGCCAAGAAGAACCGGTCCAACCCAGCCTTTTGGTCCAACAAGGGCTGGAATTAGTTTATTTCTTTTAGGTCTTTTATTTCACAAAGAAGGAATGTAGGAGTGTTAGGAGTTAGTCGGTTTATGAGTTTCCTTTTGAATTAGTCTCCTTTGAGGATTGTTTCCTTGTTAGTGTAGTTTCCTATTTCGGTTGGTTTCCTTTTCTCTCTTTTATTTCCTATTAAATGCTTGTAACCACTGGAGAACTCAGATTTGAGAAGTTGAATGAAAATTGGTTTGCTTTGAGTTCTACATGTGTATTCCCCCACACCCCCCCCCCCCCCTCCTGCTACTCTGATTTCTCGCTAAGTTCCCTTTCCTCTCTAAAGGGCCCTCCATCAGGGACCTTAAGGTTGGCCTGTCCACGAAATTTGGACGCCATCTGACATGCCTCATGGCAGATATTATGGGCCAACCAGGAAACATTCATCTTTTTCTGATTAGGAGAGACATTTTTCAAATCATCTACTAACTTTTTGACAATATTATCTTCCGACTGATGAAAACCGAGGTAAGAAATGCACGCTTTATGTAATTTCTCGAAGATTGGCTTTGGGTGGGTGCTGGGTTTTTTTTTTTTTTTTTGGGGGGGGGGGGGGCGTGCTTTGGTGAAAAGAAATTTCGATATGATGCTCTATTTTCCCTTCTGAAGTTACTTGATTTGTACTTTATACTATTTTCTGCAGGCCTCTGCAGAAGAAGACACATTTTTTTGTTTCGTTGAGTTGTTAAGTGGATTCCGTGACAATTTTTGTCAGCAACTTGACAACAGTGTTGTTGGTATCCGTTCGACAATTACAAAGTTGTCAAAGCTATTGAAGGAGCATGACGAGGAGCTTTGGCGTCATCTTGAGGTCACAACCAAAGTAAGACAGTTGAAATGCTTACCTTCCTAGTATTTTAATCTCCTATTTTTGTGACTTATGTTCCATTATTTTTTTTTTCTGATAATTTGATTGGATTAAGACCCCATTCAGGAAGCACTTTCTGCTTGGTAGTTTGTGATGTGCAATATGTATAGCAAAAAACAAGTCAATAATAAGTGTCTTGACCTTGTTTGCCTTACTGTTCTTTATTCGGTTATGCAGATCAATCCACAATTCTATGCATTTAGATGGATAACCCTCCTGTTGACCCAAGAATTCAATTTCGCAGACAGCCTTCATATTTGGGACACACTTTTGAGTGACCCTGAGGGTCCTCAGGTAAGTGGCCATCTTTCTTCTGGTCAGTTGGTTCTGCTCTGTCAGAATCACTATTTGTTTTTTTGGGGGGTGGGGGGTGGGGGGTGTGGGGGGTGGGGTTGTGTTGGGGGTACGTAACAAAGATTTTATTGCAAAGGAAATAGGTAGAGTGCAAGTACGACTCAATGCATAAATTGCAGCAACAGCTGTCCTCGGACCAATTTACAAAGAGTGCCTAGTCATCCCAGCCTTGGCTGACTCATCTTCTAGGGAGTTAGCGGAACAAAATCTCCCAGGTTGGGTAATCAGGCAGTCTTTGTACATTGGTCTGTTCAGAACATAACCTCCAAGAAAGCAAAAAATTCCCTTGAGAAGATAGAAATCTAGCACTCCTAATGTGGTGTAATAGTTCCAGGGACCAGCAGAGAGGGTTTGAAGCCATCTAATCACCTTCAATTTGGCACCCAGCAATTCTTGAATGCAAGTCCAGTAATGGCTTAACCTCTGCACTAGGAGAATCAGATTGACCAATGTACCAAGAGAAAACCAACATAACCTATCCCCATGATTTTTAAATAAGCCTCCAAGGAAAGTTGGGTTGCATAGGGAGAAATATTAGGATTCTTATCTTTCCCCTACTTGAACTGCATTGGACTACATGCATGCATCATTTGATGGATGATACCACAAGTCTTCCTTACTAGATAAAGAGTGGTACTAGTTGAACATAAACGATCAGATGACCTGATTACCCATGTCATATAATTGATGCAAATTGGAGGCGCAGTACTCGACTCCAACATGCACATGTATGTAAAGGATGGAATTTCAATTAGCAAATGGCCTTAAGACGTGTGATTTCATCCTTTCCAGCATTGAATACTTGTAGCACCTGATAGACTGAAAAAAAAAATATAAGAATGACTCTTGAAATGTAGGATACCCTGCTCAGAATATGCTGTGCCATGCTGATTCTCATCCGGAGACGTCTACTTGCGGGTGATTTCACTTCAAATCTCAAGCTTCTCCAGAACTACCCATCAACAAATATCAGTCATCTCCTCTATGTTGCTGACAAGTTGCGTGCACGGTCTGTCGGATAATTTCTATAACCCTTTTTATTTGTCAAGTTAATTTTTAACTCTCCCTTCTTTTCTTTATTCTAAATTTGGTCTGTAGAATCGCTAGCTGTAAACGGGTTTAAATTATCACTCAGGTTGAGAGAAAATGGTTTGCCATGGTAATTTAATTGCATTTCTTCTCTGATTTTCTCGAACAAACTAGTAATTTTGCTGGGCCTTTTGATGAGGTTGCGTTTGAACACTTTGGAGTGAAGCTGAATGTGATTGAAACTATTGGAGTAATGTCATGTTAAAATCTTATGAAAACTGCCAGATCCTGTTAAAAAGCTGCAGATTATTAATTTTTTATTTATGAAGAACTGAAAATAAATATTAACCAAACAAGAGATTGTCTACATTTTTCTCAATCAATGTGGGAAACTTCCTTTCTTTGGCTATATGAGCTCTGCCCTAGTTGCTACTGAGATTATACATCTTGACTTGCAGGGAAGAAAACATCCATTTTAAGCATAATGCTAATGATACTCGAGAATATCAAGAAATTCCCACGGCCATCAGATCCTCACTGTCCACCCAAACTTCTATATGCTTGAATCCTTTTTCGAACGCGTCGAACAAGCCCTGCATGATGATGCCTCTGGCTTCTGATGCCAACAGATTCCTTGAAATTCCATGGCTTAAAGCAGCATTATGAAACTGTGATTGAAATAAAAATACAGATGCCCAGCCACAACGAGCAGTTACTGCATCAACACAGCCGTCACAAATGATAATTAGGTGGTCTCCACTCTCCAGAGGGTAATGCATGATGATTTGTGCCAATGAGATTCCAAACCCACTAAACAAAGTGGACAAGAAATAGCAAAATCAGACAACTTAATCAATTTGGCCCCCAGATCATCAATTAACAGTTACCAACAAACCATTTTGGGAATAGGAACAACAGATCCACTCACACTATATAGATGGGTGGATTGGATGGGAGTCAAAACAAATTGCATCAGTAATGAGGGGGGAAAAAAAAATGTAAAACACAGGATCCACATCCCAATTGTCCTCTAGTATTATTTGTTAACACAATAGAAGTTAATATCCAACAATGAGGTAGTAGGAAAAGATTTATCCTTACTATGTCAGACGTCAAACCCATAGTTCATGGGGATCATTTAAAATCCTTCAAGCAAGTTTGACTAAAAGAGCTTCATTTTTCTTTGGTAATACCAAAAAAGCTTTAATTATGGATGATAGCTACGAAAAACCCAAATCCATCACGCACGGGAAAAGGCTATGTAGGAAAGGACAATAAGAAAGGCAATCCATCACGGATAGCAAAAGGCTATGTAGTTAGGGACTTTGAGAAGACTCGGCAAGGGTAGCTCTTTCTACCAATCTGAACGGCTGATGTCATTTATTTGATTAATGGATAGACAAAGCACTCATTGGCCTTGGATTGTCTACACCTTCAAACAATACGAGTTATCATGATATTATGTTAATCTTCTAATGTATTTTTTTTTCCCTTTATATTTTCAATTGTCAAATCAGAATTGATTCAAAAATATCATGAAGTTTAGTTTTGAATTCTATCATATTCCTTTTCATATCTGATATTGCCACTTTAACAATTCATGTTGAGGTTTAAATTGAGTAGCAACATTAACTCATATTACTCTTCTAAATTAAGGTTGGGTTACATTAAATTGGAATACATATTTCTTATTTGATTAATTGAGGTCTTAGCCTCTAGTATCAAAGAGTAGCCTAAGCCCCCAAATAGATTACCGAGATGTCATGTAAATTTTATATTGGAGATATACATAGATTACACAAATAGGCTGTTGAGTGTCAAATACATAAAAATCAAAGATAGGAAAAACATATCTAACTTGAGTGAGAGGTTGAAAGATCCTCAAATTTAAGACAATTATTTTTTTGCGAGGTATGTTGAAAGAAGATTCCCTTCACCAATGGCTATTATTGTACTTCCACAAGTGTCTAGGAATAGTGAAGGGTATCTCGGACCTCTAACATATAGGGGGTATCCTCAGCGTGGTTGTAGAAAACTTTTTCGATCAACAAAATGCCTTTACCCCCCACCCCAAAAAAAAGAGGGTCAAGATTCCGTACATTAAATCAGAATGGTGCCCTTCATATTAGGTAGTGTTTGGCAATGAGATAAAACATACTACCATTGATGAAATTCAGGTAACTAACTTACAGAGAGCTAATGAAGCAATTCTAACCATTGGATGACTGGAGATCAATTGGATCAACTATTTGTCAAATTTAGAAATCAAACTTGATCGTATACCATGTATTGAGAATTTTTCCATTCTTATCATCAAATATCTAAATGATAAAATTGTTGTGCATTTTTTTTTTTTTAATTATCCATTCATTCAGCAACTTGTGCGGAACATAATAATTAAGGATTACAAAACCTCATCAACCACGGAAATTGGACAGATTGTCGTACATGAACTAGATACGACCTTTTAGGCTAAAAAATCTGTTAAAGAATTGACTTCCCTAGCAATGTAGGAGAACTTTTTGAAGAAAAAAAAAAGAGGTAGAGAATATTTGATGTAATAGACAATAACGAGAAGGGAGCAAATTCGGCCGGGTCTTGGAGGAATGAAATAAGCTCCAAGCAATCAGATTCTACTATGATATATTCCAGCCCCAAAGAAATTTACTCCATCATTCCATTCTGAAGCGCCAATGCCTTGCCATTGAGGATTATAGAAAAAATTTCTTTCTAGATTTACAAAACATGATACTGGTTTTAAAATTCTTAATAACAACCCAACACCACACTCATGTTGAGAAGGCTTCCAAGTTGGAGAAAGTCTGAGTGTACCAATTGAGCTGTGGTGTTCGACCAAATATAAAATCATTTCGAGAGAACTATAAAACCACAATATTTCATTAAGTAATTGTTATTTCCTTGGTTATTATGTTTGTCGATAAAGCAATGGCAATGCAACAACCTAGCATGGGGTTACATGCCTACATCTTCATCACTTTAATAAAAATAGAATTATCAGATTTGACACCCACAGAAAAAGATGCTCAGTCCGGTGCATGACCCTTTTTTGTTTATATTTTATAACAACTCAGGAATAAACCATAAATTAATAAACTTCATTCTTACCCAAAATTGTAAAATTCAGTGATGAAAATCGAAAAGTTTACTTTAGATCTACGAGCAGTGAACACCATAATTCTGCAATAGGAAAAGTTTCCCGGACTGATTTTTATGTATCAAATCATAATTGATTCTGAAAAACCATGAATATTAGTTTTAAATTCTATCATATCAGTTCCCATATCTGAGGTTGCCACTTGATCAATCATGTTGAGGTTGAAATTGAATAACGATTAATGTAGCAACATTAATTCATGTTACTCTTCCAAATCAAAGATGGGGTTACATAAAATCAGAATATATATTTAATATTTGGTTAATTAAGATCCTTGCCTCTAGTATCAAAGAATAACCTAAACCCCCAGATAGACTACTGAGGTGTCATGTCATGTAAATTTTATGTTAGAAGTATAAATAGATTACACTAACTGCCCATTGAATATTTAATACATAAAAATCAAAGATAGAAAAAACATATCCAACTTGAGTGATAAGATATCAGAAGATCCAGAGATGTATGATATGTATTTTTTATGAGGTAAGAGGAATCCCTTAACCAAAGGCTATCATTGCATTTCCATGGGTGTGGTTCTTATGGACCCTTGTTAGTAATCTTCGTAGGCCTTTGTGTTGGCCCTTATGATGGGTTATTCTACATAGCCTATGTGCCCTTGAACTAACATATAATAAAAAATAAAAAATTGTAGTATTTGGGTGCATAGCTTCCAATTGAAATTTACAACTTCACGTTTCAAGGGTGAAACATAAATCTCAAGCATTACATTTTAAAACTGCACTAGTGAAGAAAGAGCTTATTAGATGTTTATGGTCATCAAATAAAATTCTGTCAATAATATATAACTTTTTTTTTATTGAATCTTTTGTTCCTCATATTAAGAGAGATTCATCACTTGTGAGTTATAACAAATTGGTGGACGGTAAAAAGAGTATTTCAAACCTTTATCAATAAGGAATAAGAGTAATAAGAAAATTATTAACATAACAAGGGTCTGTTATTTATCTAAACATAACAAGACATCAAGTACCCTCTTAAAATCACAGTAAATGAGCAACTGAAAATAAATTTTGGGGTAAATTAAGTAAAATCAAATTTCATTTCAAAATTTTGTAATAAAAATAAAAAAAAATAAAAACTCATAATATTTCGTAATAAAGGTTAAATCGTCATTGACCACAACTAATCTTCCTCAAAATCATCTCCTCAAGCATTTCCCTCCTTTATGCCACTGTGAAAGCTCCCGGAGGTAGCTTTTCCACCCTCCCTCCTCTCTATCCCTCGCCAAATTTCCTCTCTAGCATCTTTTTCGTCGCCAATTTTGGAAGCTCCCAGAGATAATCTCTCCTCCCTCCCCCGCCAAATTTCTGAGTATTTTTGTTTTATTTTGCAGGCTTTGTTCTTTGCACGTTATTAACCACCGGATGGGGCGGGAAGTCCATTGCATCACTTACGATTCACCGCCGCTCAACCTTGGACCCTTTAAGACCCACTGCCGCCCTCCTGGCTGTGAGCTTTGTGGAGCATTTCTCTCTTGCCGATCTAATACGATTCAGGTGAATCTACAGCACATATACCGATCGCTCCCCCGTTCCTCCTCGGAAAGCTCCTCCCTCCCCCACATGGAGACCGATCGATCCCGAATTTGGATAAATTGCTCCTTCAATCAAATCCTGCAGGAAACCATTCTCATTTTCACCACGCAAAGAGCCATCCGTGGATTTCCAAGCCCAAAAAAGAATGTCAGCATATGCTTCTAGCATGGACTTCCTCCCAAAAGGAATCTGAGACCGAATAATTGCCAAAGCTTCTTTCATAAGTTAGCCACTCAATCCGAACGTAAAAGCAGCAAAACGCATTCCATCCTGTGTCTTCAAATACAGGTGTGATAATGCAACGAACCAGCAGAAGCTTCAGGTCCTCGATACCCTCGTCCTCAAAATCTAACAAAGTGAATGCCTCCCGGAGGACATAAACGCGACGTACATCAACATTCTTCCCCAAATCAAATGATCTCGCCAGCAGAACTGGAAGAGATTGTCTAATTACGGTTTCTCTATCAGGAAATTCCTCCTTCCACCATTCCTCACACAAACTAGCAATGCTCAACAGCAGATTTTGATTCTTTTCGAATAGAATAAGGTTATCATGCAGTGCTCGAGCAGTAGGTAAGAGACTTGGGAGAGAAAATATTTTCTTCGGGTGTGAAATACAGAGAATCATAATGTGAGTCTCCATCTGCAGCACATGGATCGAGACCGAACACACCAGTAGCCATTTCTCTCTTTTTCTCGAACTTTAAATCTTGGAATGTTTTTCCACGTGTAAGGTGAGAGAGCCGAGAGGGTGAGTACTCTGTCCTTCTCCACTTCTCTGATAGTCTCACCAACTTAAAAATCCCAGCCAAATCGCCAACGTAGGCGATGAACCTATGGGGGACACCCATCATCGTCATTCTAATGATTATCTTAAGGTTGTTGTAAAAGCGGAGAGCCACTTCAAGGAACACTTAATTGTATTGAAAAGACAGAATTGCCACTTAATTATTACATTACAAGAATTCTAACAAAATGAAACTGAAATGTCTAAATTACCCCACTTAATTGATCTTCCAATAGTACAATAACGACCCTTTATTTGTTGTGTATTTGTCTTTTCACATTTTTGTTATTTTTCCAAACTAACTTACCTTTGTTACGTTAATAACAACCCATAATTAAATTATAGCAGTGGGAGAAAGGAAAACCTCCTTTTAATTTTTTTTTTAATTAAAAATAAATTTAAAAGGAAAATGGCCACAAAATTTTAAAGCTACAAAGAAACTAATCGGTTGAAACCTAAACAAGGCCCAAAACAGAATAATACAATAATATTTAGTTTCTAATCAACTCAATAATTTTGAAACAAAAAACAAATAGATATTCATTGAACCATTTGATAACTTGACACCAATAAATCAAGAGGATGAGGACTCATCACCGATGGTCTCATCTAAGAAATTAAAATAAGGATCAACTTAATGTTGGTGGCGATGGAAGCAATTTAATTCGAAATCTCATATAAAATTTATAGGCAGAAGGATCTCGATGAATACATCACAATAGTTTAAGAGGGAATGCATAGATTACCTACATACACTGATGGCGTATTTCTCCAAATGAATACAACACTAAGTCATAATCACCAAAACTTGGACTTTCTCCAATGACCAAATTCTAGATGTTGATTCACTTTAACATAGAAGATGTCTCTTGTTACCGCAAATGAGAAGACCAATCTCATTATAGATTTCTTCATTCTTTTTCTCTTTCGCTTAATTTCGTATTATTTTATATATTTTGGTCTTCTTTTACATTGATATGCTTATTCAATTATTTTGGCCTTAGTTAAAAATATATGTTACCAAACACATCACAGCGCTTATTTGGGTTCACATTGGGGTTACCCTTTCTCATCATTACAATGAATTCATCATAGTTGATCCGTCCATCCTATAGGCATTGGTAATATTTTTAACTATCAGTAATTTGATATATTCATTATCTATCCCTAACAACAGATGGTATGGGTGCATTATACCATTTTTAAACTACACATTTAAGATTTGAAAATCAAATGGTAATTCTTCATTGTCTAAGCAAAGACTGTTTTTTTTAAATAATCTGTTCTAATTTGGCGTACACTCAATGAATTAGAATTTAGAGGTCACAGCTTCCTAAGATGTTCCTAGGTGAAATGTAGAACTAAATCTGTATTATTTTATTTTCTGACTATATATTACTTACATTATCAGAATCAATTTCAGAAATAATTTTCTTTATGTCTTTGTTATCATTCATGTTAAACTCAAGGAGTGCTTCCTCCAGCTCTTCTGTTGTAATATACTTAAAAATTTTCAGAGATAGATAGTTTTATTCTTCTTATACTACTAATATCTATAATAGACCTCGCAACCATGGAATATAATTAATGACAAGAGTGTTTGGAACATAAATTGGACACGAAAAATATTTGAAATGATTATTCAAATATAATTTATTTAAAGGAGGAGGTTAGGTGTTTGTCAACTCACCTGAAATCAACGACTCAACCAATAGAAGGAATAAGATAGGATAAGAGAGATAGAGGAGACCTTTCCAAGGAGAAGGGGAAAAAGATAGATACAAAGATGGGTGTACCACAAGCACATAGCACAGCCACTATTTTTTCTTTATTTAATAATAAAATAAAATAATTTTGTAAACTTGTTACAAAACGACTACAAAGGCCTTGGATTTGGCTCAATCAGAATCCGACAACTCTCTCTTTGATATTTTCCCTATATACAAGCAGTGACAACCCTATTAAGCATCACTCTCATTGCTATTTACATTGTGTACATTGAGCGAATAATGTGTAGTTAGTTCTTTCGGTAGACATCAACTATTAACTCATCACAAGTGTATAAAACACAAATACAACCATAAATGCCTCTAAGGTACAAAAGTAGTAATTGCTAGAGATTCTCGTTGCTAACAATAAATTGGCAGTGAATAATTTAAAAATCGCAAAGGATCAATTATCAACACAATAAGTGTCTTTATTTATATTTTGGTTTAATCTCTATTGAACGAATATACAATATAGTAACCCTAGAACAGATTTTTCCAAGGTTGTCCATAATTGTAAATAAGTAACAGTACAAATGGATAGTTACATAAAATATAACAATTATAACAAGTACATAATATAAAATACAAGTAATTAATTTAATCCAATTAAATTAGGTTTGATGGACATACATCAATATGAAAAATATCCAACACTTAAATGGCGACTTCAAACTCTACGCCCTTTTTTATTTCCTTAAATGGCCTAGGACAATCTAAAAAATTCTAAAAGCTTAAAAAACTAATAATTAGACTAGAAAACTAAAAAATTATCTAAGCAAACTATTTTCTTTGGCCCTGTTTGTTTAGAAGGGATTTGATGGGTGAGATTTCTGACAGTTTTTCCACAAAATGTGTAAAATATGGGTAGTTTAGATGCAAGGGGTGGGAGAACCATGAGATAATTGTCAGGGACACAAAAATCCTGTCGGAGTAGCAACCCCTTCTATTTCTCAGTCCCACCAAATTGGTGGAGTTCTTGTGGGAAAGAAGAGGGAAAGACAATCTTGCTGGAGGCTCTGCCTCTTCTTCTTCAGTTCAGTTTCTTCTCACCTAGCAGAGGCAAGAAGGCTACGACCTTGGTGAAAGAACAAATCGAGGTTTTCATTTCTTGTGGAAAAGACGATCTTGGTGCAAGACGATGTCTCCAATGGCTCTGCCTCTTCTTCTTCAACTTAGGTTCTTCTCTCCCAGCAAAGGTAAAAATGCTACAATCTTGGTAGAAGAACAAAGGGATGGAAGAAAATGTTGCTTCTAACACTCCTTTAGTTTGTTTTGAAGTAAGACCTAAAAGGATTTTCATTTTTTAGAGCTGACTCCTCCATCTCCAGAGAATAGAGATCTTAGCGATTGAATGGACTTCCTTCAAGTTTCTCAGTTGTAGTACAGAAATTAGGTTTAGGATGATCTATAAAATTGGGTGAGAGAGAAGTGGGGTTAGATTTTTCCATCACCGTCATTTCCATTTCACAGTGGTCATCGCTATTGTTGTTATTCTTTCACAATTCAAGAGTTGGAAAAACATGAGATCATATTGGATTTGACAAGATTTTTTTGGGAAGGATTAAAATTCGTGTTTTGGTTTGCAACATAAGATGAATATATAAATGTTTGTTATCAAATGCTTATATGCATATACATTTTATACCTGAATGTTATAGATATTAATGGCAATGGTAGGTTGATGGTACTGTGTCAAGTCAAGTTTAACCTTTACAGTTTAAACTCTGGGTAACATTTTAAGACATTGAGCTGAACAAGCTTTGCTATCTTCCTTAATAATTAGATTTAGGCATTTACTTACTATGTTGTGGGACAAGCTGATGTGGCATTCACCATTTGTAATGCATTAGACATTGTAGTGTTATGAGTTACATTGTCAAAAGAAATTAATTACTATTTTTTTTTTTTGGAGACTTTCTACAGTTGTTAGATAGTATTGAAGGGAGAAATGAGATGTTTTAAGTTTGGGCCTCGTCTTTATTAATTTTTATTGGAATTCTTGTTGCCTTTATAGCCACAAATTAGTGTAACTTTTCAAGTCTGGTGCAACTTACCTTCTTGTATTACTGTTAGTTTTCTGATTATGTGCTTTGTCCCTGTGGTTTTCCTCCATAAAGTTAATTGTATCATTTTTCCTGAACTTTTCGTTGGTTACTTTTATTTTTTATTTATCTGGTTAGGGTCTAAAGTCAGTGCTCTGTGGTATGTCTCATCTATTCCAATACCTTAATAAGTTTGAGATTCAAGCAATAAATTTCTCTTTTTCTTTTATTTAGGTCCTCCTACCCATTCTCTATTTATAGTATCATGACAAATTCAAAAATTATGCAATCAAGTCATTTAAGATTTTACCATTCTTCTTGTGGAAGATTCATGGCTTTCAAACCAACTGGTTAAGTGTACAGAAAAGGGAGGAATGGAGGGAAGCATCATTCTGTGACAGGATTTCTATTTTAAAATGTCTAGTTCAACAAGGAATCAATTACAAGTTTATTTATTAAACTGAAGATTTTATTGGTTTATAAAAGGCTCAATAATGGTAACTCTGATCTTTTAATCCTCCAAGTATATTCTACAGGAAAAGGGACCTGCAAGGTGGATTTCCAACCAGAGAAATAACAGGAAAAATGATAGGGACTAATGAATAAAATAGAAGATAATAAGATAAGATTAAAAATCAGACAATTTAGAGTAGATGAACTAGAGGAGAAAATTAATAACTAAGGGAAGATCTAATTGTCCTGAAAACCTAGTCGAGTGAGATTTTTTATGAGGATTGTCGAATGGTATAATATTACATAAATCGTAATTTAGAAAGAAAGGCCAATAGTAAAGTCCTAGTGCTAAAGGAAGGTCAGAGCAGAGATGAGAGAACTAAGATGATAATAAATTCAGGTTTCAGATTTAGAACAATTAAAATATGACAGCAGAGAATTTCTCACAAAATTCCAGATCAATCTTAACAGAATTGAAAGAGAAATTAGTAATATGAGCAAACTGGAATTGACACCAAAAATAGGGGTACCATAAGTTAGTTAGAAGAGTAGAAAACTAACCTGGGTTCAGGAAGAAACAAAATAAAAGAAACTGTTAGAAATATAAACACAAACAGAGAAATAATATTCTAACTCTTTTCCTAATATTTATAGGAAATCAATTATGATTCAATCACTCAACAGACAAAACATAAGATCAAAAATCCCACTTTAAACCTCTATGATCAGACTTGAGTAATTGACTAACTTTTCATTAGCTATGAAAAACAAGGTAAATTAACCCCTTCTCTTTTTTCCCAGTGTTGCATCAGTTAAGCATCCATATAAGTTGCTAACTGGAGTTAATTCAGATTCTTAAATTTAATTCATAGTAAATAAAAGAGACCATTCAATTTTAAATAATATATTAAGCTTTTGACATTTATTTATTACACCTAAGTGGATGGGGGATTGCAAGTTGTTACACCTTACTATTATTGTTTGTGACTAGAATTGCTCAATGCAAAAAAGCACCCATTTCTTCAGATACCTGCTTGTGTGAGTTACTAATGGCCTTCATGGTAGGTATCTATCACTAATCTAATAGAAAATTTTTCCTCTGTGAAAATGATTTTGAAAATTCCTGCTTGTTTAGTGTCCTGAATGTTGTATAACAATAGAATTTATTATGCTCAAAGATTTCATTTGCACCTTTGAGATGCTGCTTTCTCTAAATATGAAATTCCTTGTGGGAATGTTAATACTTTATCCACCTACTTTATTGTTTAAATATGGTTGTGAAAGAAACTATTTTAGTTAACTCAATTAGTTTGATATATGGAATTGTTTTCTTAAATAATAATGTATTTCCATTATTTAGATACAATGTTACAAACTAGGTTTGCTAATGATTGTCATAGGCCTTGCAACAAAGCTTCTTCTCCAAGATCTGTAATTTCAATTTTTTATCCTTTGATAGCATGTGATCAGAGCATAGCCAGAAAGCATAGAAAATCCTCAAGTTCCAGATCTTTTGGATTTTCATTTATTCTTCTTAGATTTTCAATCCAACTAAAGTTAATTTTCTATCATAACTGCCCAAGTATATAATACTAACAGGTCATAGAGTTCATTTGGGTACTTGGGTTAGTTTTCTATCATAACTGTCCAAATTTATAGTACTAACATGTCTAATGAAATGTCGTTACTTCAATAATTTGAGTTCAATGTTTGTTCCTTCAGATGTGAGATATGGATGCTGTTGTATATCAACAATGGAGAAGAACTATAGCAATAGTTGATTGTATGGTTGTTGTAGTAGCCATACTTGTTATATTGGATGATGATGATTACGACGAGGAGGAAGAAGAAGCACCGCCTAGAGATACCTACTTAACTCTAAGGACTTTTCTAGAAGACATTGAAATGAGCAATACGAAACGTTTTGACATGCTCCGAATAAACATAGATAGTTTTCATAGATTCACGTTCTTGTTCAAAGCATCTGGTAGGCTCCATGATACAACTCATCGTAGGGTTAAAGAACAACTGGCTATATTTTTACATACTATTATATTTGATGTTTGGAACCGCCTTACTAGAGGATATTGGAAGAAATCAAGAGAGACTATTAGTAGATATTTCAATATGGTTTTGGATTATGTTCTTGATATGCAAGATCAGTTTATTAATGGACAACCGTCTCAAGAGAAACATTCATTTATCAAAGATAGTGATAGATGGTGGTCGTACTTAAAGGTATGAAATCCATAAATAGAAAGTATGTTCTTACAACAAAATTTTAGACATATTTAAGTTGTTTTAATATATAATTGGTCCTTTAGGATTGTTTAGGTGCAATTAATGGGACACATGTTCTAGCCAAGGTACCTAAAGAGATTGAGGGTAGGTTTTGGGGCTGAAAGAAATGGTTATCACGAAATGTGTTGGCAGTTTGTGATTTTGATCTTAAGTTCACCATGATTTAGCTGGGTGAGAGGGGTCAGCTTCAGACTCGAGGATATTGGCTAGTGCCATTAACATGGAGAATGGGATTATATGTCCTGCAGGTGGTTGAATGGCATTATAATAGATGATTTTCTTTTGTATAACTATTATTTTGTTTTTATTTCTTAACTCTTTATTTACTAACCTTTAGTACCTACTCGGCATTGATATTAGGTAAGTACTACCTTGCTGATGGTGGTTTTTCATTACTTCGTAATTTTATTACTCTATTTTGAAGCACCCGATATCACCTCAATGAGATACGAGGCCAAGTACCGAGAACAAAAAATAAATTATTTAATCATAGACACTCATCATTTCGTAATGCCTTTGAGCGTACCTTCAGTGTGTGGAATATGAGGTTCAATATAATTAGTGAAAAGCCAACACACTCATGGGAAAGGCAGATTAATATTATGTTAGCTTGTGCATTGGTGCATAACTTTATTAGGGGAGTAATGCCACATGATGCATTTTTGGATATAGTGGATCAAGCTCTTTTGAACCATTTTTTCGATCCAGATGCAATAGTAGAGCCATAAATTAGCAGGGTCGAGAATGGTCGACTAGGAACCAGAATAAGGGATCAGATCATGCATCAAGTGTGGGTTGATCGGGAAAGAAGTCGTCGACGTCAAAACTGATTTATGCACAAGATATAAACAACATTTTCTTAAGTTTTTTTTTAGATTAATAGACCTTTTTTTCCTTCCTATGCACTTCCTTTTTTGAGGGTGTCTTTTGTTATATATTTTTTTAAGGTCTTCATTTTATTTGGCTAGAAATGAAAACCTCATTTTATTTGGCTAGAAATGAAAACCTATCATCACTAACCTGGAAAACTTGTCTTAGATCATCTCAGATATTGCACTTCTCAAACTTATATCTTCTCTTTCTAACCAAATGTAGTTGATTAGATGGTAGTTAGACAATCACTTTCATTTATTTTTTCTTATAATATGAGGCATGCCCTCCTCTAGTTAGATTATATTTTGTTGTTAACTACTCATATATTGTTTTAATTTGTTATTCTATATGGATTCTATATATGACTCTTTATCATTTAATGACACTAACAAAAGAAACAAAAATTAGATGTGGGACTCAGATATGGATAGAAATTTATTTGAATTTTTGTGCCCAAGTTGTAGAGGACAACAAGTCCCAAAATTGGTTCAAGGATGCAACATATGTGCAAGCAGCTCATGTTGTTAATTCTACCCATGGATTGAGTGTTAGCAAAGATCATATTTGAAATCGAATAAAAAGTGTAAAGAAGGTCTATATGACCCTCCATGCTATCGTCAACACTAGTGATTTTGGATGAAATTCTGAACTTAAGCAGTTGACATACCATGAAGATAACGTGTGAAACTCCTACATATTAGTGAGATGTGACCCTTCATACTAGTTTATATTGGATTTAAAGGGTTTTAAATCTTAGTTTTGCTTTTGGTGTTACAAGAAACATATATCAATATAAAGTTATGACTTTTTTATATGGATGAGCAATGGTATAAGGTGTTACCCATATCTAGAAGGCAAGGTGTGAGCATTCAAGCACGACTTAAGGTTTACTTATGTTGAATGTGATCTCACACCCCTTGGCTACACATTTTTAATCAATGGCACCCCTTCTCCAACATACTTACACTTGATGTCCACTTAATTTTAATTAAGTAGAGCGACATATGTATGCACAATTGAACTTGTGGTTCACTTAATAATATGCATTGGCTCTTAATATGCTTTATGTTATAGGAGCACCCTAAAGCCAAGTACTACAAAACTAAGAAATTTAAGTTCTTTGATATTTGGTAGAACATTTTTTGTGAGGATATCACAACTGACCAGTGGACCGGAAATCTAAAGGCACATGATAACAACCAAAGTCAATCAGAGACAACTGGTGGGGTTGCAATAAACTTTGATGACAATGGCATGGAGTCAAACACAAATGTGGTAAATGGAGACTCAGAAGATCCAAGGATATCACATGTTGGAGAGGGGCATAGTGGAAATCGATATACTTCAAGGTGAAAAAAATAAAAACAAAGTGTTTATTTTGATCAGCTAGCAACCATTGCTGAAGGCATCAAGGATTTGGTATCTGCACTTCGAGAACAACCCAAACTGTTCAACCCTTATTAGATGGATTTGACACCTATACTCATGCCATACGAGAGATCCCTGATATTTTTGATGTCATGACTAGTAGTTCTTTTGAATACTTGAATAAAATTCCAATGCAAGCTAATACATTTATGTCATATGAGGTCTCACACAGGGCAGACTTCTTTAGAGGCATTGGCATTCACAAGACCCCATTGGGTAGAAGGGCTTTTTAGATTTATGGATGTCGTGTTTTTACCTTTTTGTGAACTCTTTAAGTGTATTTTGTTTAAAACTATAATGTTAGAGCTATGACTCAAGGTTGAAGAATTTCTTTCTATTTCATGGTTTTAGAATAAAATCCTTGAGTGGGATATACATTTATTTAATGATTTTCTACAGACCATTGATGTAATATTCTCAAAATTTTAGACAAATTATGGATAAATTTCATGCTCTCCATTTTGAAAGTTCTACTAGATATTTAAATTAGTTTGTTTCCCATTTGGTGTGTATTAGGATATTAATTAAATTTGAATAAATTTTATGGAATAATTTTATATTTATCTAAATTAAATTAAATAATTAATATTAGTGGATCCCACATCTTATTGTAAATAAAA
>NC_056565.1:23046077-23108224 GCF_013358625.1 Macadamia integrifolia
ATACCACCACGATTCCGATTATCACTTGGAACCGGCTAGAATTGATTGAAAGCCTAGAAACTTGAATCAAGAAGAAGAAGCAAATATTTTCTAAAAAGTCTATATTTTTATTGAAATTTATTGATTTTTTGATTGAAAAATGAAAATCTAACATGAAACCAGGCAATTCAAAAGATGATTGCAGAAATCGGTTGGAATTGTTTCAATTCGAATTGGGTGATTCACCTGATTGGATTCTGATTCCTCAACTTTTGATAGAATTAGATTTAGCCAATCCAATTGACAAAGACATGATATAAAAAAAAAATTAATAAATTCAACTCACAAAGACCTGCAGTATAATTAATTTAGCTATACAATTGAAAACGACATCTTTAATCACATTTTTAGACTGTAATATAAGAAAATGGATCAGCTGCTTGTACGATCACCTGTTCATACGAGTCAGCATCCAACACCTGTCCTTTTTGTTCTCAAATATACCCCTCTTTATCCTTGTAATGGCAGAAAGTGGGACAGGTGTTGGACGCTGACTCGTAGACCAGGTGGCCGTACGAGCAGCGGATCCTATCTTTTAATGAAAATTGATTAGCTGCTGGTATGATCACCTGGTTGTACTAGTTAGTGTCCAACACCTGTCATTTTTGTTCTCAAATATACCCCCTCTTTATTCTTGTAAAGGAAAAAAGTGAGTCACTGACGCTGATTAGTTTTATAAGATCATTATTGGGTAGGTTCTTGTCAACTCAAGGAATTAGCAACACAATTTTTTCACACTAAAACGTGAGTCACAGGGGATCATTTGTTTTATAAGATCATATTCACTGTTTTTTGAAATAGAAATAGAAATTTATGTCTATTTCTTTGTCTAGTAATAGGAATGGAGAAACAAGTCAGACTTATTTAACTGCTTTTAGAAACAAGTCGGAGGGAAAAATTGTGAAAAACTTGATACTTCACTCGACCTACCCCAACCCAACCCATTATTGAAACTTCTTGCTATTCAGAAGCAGTAACTCTAACCTAGTTGTGTGAAGCTCACATTTTCAGACTGCCTTCATCCTTTTGAAGCTCATCTCCATGAAGCATACATGCAACTCCAACATCATTCATTCACTTGTGTCTTGAACCCGGCTACACTGTTGAAAATGTTTCGCGAAGCAAAAAAATCAAACACCTTTTTGCAATTCCAAAAGCAGTTTCTTAGGACAAAAATGGAAAAAAAGCGTTTTGGTTGTTTCTAGACACAAAAACAACAAAAACAAAATCAAACGGGCCGTAAGACCATCCAATTTATGTTCTGTGGCTTCCACACGTTCTCATCAATAAATATTCTTTTACGAAGAAAAACTTCTTAACTTACATGATGGGCGATCCTTGTTAGACCTTTAAAACTTGTAACAGCCATGGATGAAAGTGTGAGACAACAGTGGCCACCATTCCTCCATACATACCACCACGATTCCGATTATCACTTGGAACCGGCTAGAATTGATTGAAAGCCTAGAAATTTGAATCAAGAAGAAGAAGCAAAGATTTTCTAAAAAGTCTATATTTTTATTGAAATTTATTGATTTTTTGATTGAAAAATGAAAATCTAACATGAAACCAGGCAATTCAAAAGATGATTGCAAAAAATCGGTTGGAATTGTTTCAATTCGAATTGATAGAATTAGATTTAGCCAATCCAATTGACAAAGACATGATATAAAAAAAAATTAATAAATTCAACTCACAAAGACCTGCAGTATAATTAATTTAGCTATACAATTGAAAACGACATCTTTAATCACTTTTTTAGACTGTAATATAAGAAAATGGATCAGCTGCTTGTACGATCACCTGTTCATACGAGTCAGCGTCCAACACTTGTCCTTTTTGTTCTCAAATATACCCCTCTTTATCCTTGTAATGGCAGAAAGTGGGACAGGTGTTGGATGCTGACTCGTAGACCAGGTGGCCGTACGAGCAGCGGATCCTATCTTGTAATGAAAATGGATCACCTACTGGTACGATCACCTGGTTGTACTAGTTAGTGTTCAACACCTGTCATTTTTGTTCTCAAATATACCCCCTCTTTATTCTTGTAAAGGAAGAAAGTGAGTCACTGACGCTGACATGTTTACCCCTTCTACAACCCAACTATGTACTCCAATGTTACTGGAAAGTCTCTCGCTTAGCCACAGGTATCGATCTGCTGAAGCTGCAGATCTGCTGAGAGCGTCTCTCGCTTAGCCACAGGTATCGATCTGCTGAGAGAAGCTGCGACACTCTCTGCTACTGAGGGCGGTGAAGACGTTGCAGAAGTGAAGACCCTTATGCAAGGAGTCAGGGATCTGCCCGTAGATCCAACATTCGATCTTCACTGCGGATTTGTCGGCGCCAAGGAAAGGAGAGAAAGGTAAGTTGCAGGTTCGGTTGTTCCAGCAGCAAGGAAGAAGAAGAGAAGAAGAGAAGAAGAAGAAGAAGAAGAAGAAGAAGAAGAAGAAGAAGAAGAAGAAGAAGAAGAAGAAGAAGAAGAAGAAGTGCAGATCTGAGCTGATCCGAGCAGATCCGAGCAGATCTGAAAACTCTTCTCCACTGAATTACAGCTTCACCGAACTCCGATCAGATCCAACACACCGAACACTGAAGAACTGATCTCTGGTGCGTTCTTTGATTCTCGGTTCAACCACAAAAGCAGGTTCCTCTGTTTTCTCTGGATCAGTCCAGCCCTTGCTGATTTCACCGAACACACCGATCAGTCCAGCCCTTGCTGATTTCTCTGGATCTGAAGATCTCCGATCAGTCCAGCCTCTCTTTCTTCTTCGTCAGGTCACTAGACCATGCATTTTGGAGGAGAGAGAGTGTCTGGCGATTCAGGGGAGAATGGAGCTATGGCTGTGGAGGATGACGATGGTGGAGCTCGGGAGTCTCTGGATCGTGGTCCAGATGGTCCTCCACAGGATGAAAGGCACAAGGATGCAGGCCAGCGACGTACATATGCAAAAGCCTTGGGTTTTTCGTCTTGGCCTGCCATTGACACTCTCCCAGAGCCGATTCAGGTAGGGAGTAAAAGACGAGTAATGATCCCGCAGAGAGACTATGAATCGAAGAGACAAAATTTTCGTTTTGCCTTAATCGGTAGGGTTAACTTCCGATTGATCTCTTTGGATGGTTTGAGAGCGGAAGCTCGGGAAAAATGGAACCTCAGTCAAGGGGTGCTAATGCATCCATTGGGAAAAGGTTATGTAATTTTTCAGTTTCAGTGCGAGGGCGACAAGGCAGCGGTGTGGCGAAGGTCTCCCCTTAGGATTGGTGATCAGGTCATTCGATTTCAACATTGGAAACCTGATTTTAATATTCACGAGAAGCAACTTCTCACAAAGCTTGTATGGATACGGTTTCCTGATCTCCCGCTTGAATACTGGCACGAAAATGTGTTATTGTCTATAGCAAAGGCAGTAGGGCGCCCTGTGTCCCTAGACAGACGAACAAGACAAGGCATTCTTGGCTTTTTTGCTAGAGTGCTGGTGGAGGTTGATATCTCTGACTTGGCAGAGAGGGTGGAGGAAGTACAGGTGGAAAGACTAGAAACAGGTACATCTCAGGTGTATGGTTTCTGTCAAAAGGTGGTGTATGAAGATAATGTGGAGCGTTGTGGATACTGTAAACGAGTCGGACATTTGATTTCCAAGTGTAGGCTGAAAAGATTGGATGATGAAAAGCAAAGTGCGGCTGATAAATTAGCAAAGGTTCCAGGGGCAGTATATGTTGAAGATGGAGTCAACTCAGGTGGGATTAACTCGGTGAGAGAGTCTCTTTCTAGGGGAAGATCTTTGCCACATCAGCAGAATAATTTTGATCCTATTCAAGATCAAATCTCTCCTAATTCAAATTCGTCTAAGGCTGGGGGAGATATTCAAATATTTTTGAATCCTTCCAACTCTGTCTCAAACGTTTTAGGAAAGGAGTCCAACGGAGATGAAAATTATGGAATTAAGGAAGGCTTTGTGTCAGGGACGGTTATAGAATTAGAGTCTGATTCTAATCCTATAAATAAGGAAGGAGAGATTTCTAATATTCTACCTAAGGAAGGAGAGGTATTTCGAATGGATGAGGGATCGGATGTTGATTCTGATCCAAACCCAACTGAGAACCCGCTCCATGGAGTTCCTGGTGATCCGCCAGTGGATCCATTGGGGGGGAACGAACCCAGAATGGGGCTTACTCCTGTGGGCGAGGTTGCTGTTCCGGAGGGGAGGTATCCTTCTCGTTATAGAAGGCTCGGTGGGGGTCAAGGACCTGGACGTGGTGTTGCCATGGCCAGTGCTATGCAGCCATTTGTTGAAGACCCTGGTGAGGATCATGTGGTTTCTTCTTTGCCCAGGGTGGAATGTTCAAGGGGAACAGTCTCTATTGTGCATTCAGAAATTATAAGAATGGATACGGTGGCAGTGGCTCGGGAGAAGGAGGCCGGAGGTATGCTTGAGGGTGGAAAGCAAAGAAAGAAAACAGGTAGTCAGGCTAAAAAGTCTGATAAAAATCAATTCTCTAAGAAGTAATTCATGAAGATTCTGTATTGGAACATTCGGGGTGTTAGGAAGGCAGCAGGGTTGTGCGCTTTACGTCTACTGGTGAAGGAGCATGCCCCGGATGTGTTATGCTTGGCTGAACCCATGGTTCAGGTATGTAAATTTCCTGTTATTTTCTTTAGTCAATTGGGGTATGCTGTGGATTTCATTCATAATTTTCGGGATGACAAAGTCCCAAATTTATGGATTATATGGAAGTTGGGGGTTTCGAGACCAGTTGTTGCAGGTATGTCTGATCAATATATATCAGTCATCTTTGATTGGCCAGGTAGTAAAGTGGGTATTTCTTTTGTACATGCAAGTTCTTTTAAAATTATGCGTAGGCAATTGTGGTTAGATTTGGAGTTGTCGATATCAGATTTGGTTCCGTGGTCTGTGATGGGGGATTTCAATGCTACCCTGTTCTCGCATGAGAAAAGAGGTCCTGGTAAGTTTAATCTTGGATCAGCTGCTGAATTCCAGGCAATGGTTGATGCGTGTGAATTGCTTTCTATCCCTTCTCAGGGAAAGAAATTCACTTGGACTAATAACCGTCGAAGGGGTCATGCAGTTGCAGTGTTGGATCGGAGTTTTTGTAATGGGAAGTGGATAGATGTGTTTAGAAATGTGAAGCAGCGTGTTTTGGTGTCTTCGGTATCAGATCATGCTCCTTTAATGGTTGTCTCTGATGATGTTCAAAGACCTACAAATATCCCCTTTAGATTCCATAGCTTTTGGATGGAAAATGATCAATTTATCTCTGTGGTTGAGGAAGCTTGGAAAACTTCGATAGGGGGTAATCCAATTTTCGTTCTGGCACAAAAATTAAAGCAGGTCAAGGAGAATTTAAAGGTTTGGGCGAGGGCCAATTTTCCTAACCTGAATGATGAGGTCGATAAAGCAAAGCTGGAATTAAAGAAGGTTCAAGATATGATAGAGGTGGCTGGGATGAATGATGAATTATTTAACAGAGAGGCAGATGCAAAAACAGTATTATTGAAGGCCAACCAAATGTACGAGAAGTTGTGGGCTGAAAAAGCTAAACTGAGATGGATGAAAAATGGAGATTGTAACTCGAAGTTTTTTCATCTCTCCGTGAAGCTTAGGAGGTTGAAAAATCAGATCACCTCCCTAAAAAAGGAAGATGGAACTTGGGTTTCAGACCAACAGGGAATATCATCTTATGTCTCTGATTTTTTTGAGAAATTTCATGAGGCTGATGAAATCACGGTTCATAATGACCTTCTTGATAATATTCCCAGAGTGTTGGAGGAGGAGGACGTGGCAGGATTGGAGAGTGTCCCGAGTGGGGAAGAAATAAAACAAGCTGTTTGGGATTTAGATCCTGTAAGCTCTCCAGGTCCTGATGGGTTCCCAGGTAGTTTCTTCAGGCGATGTTGGACTATTGTTGAGGGTGATTTTTGCAGGGCAGTGAAAAAATTCTTTGAGGAAGGGCGGCTTCCTAAAGGAATAAATAACTGCTTTATTTCCTTGATCCCCAAAGTTGAGGGGGCGGCCTCTCTAGATAGGTTTCGACCTATATGTATGGGGAATTTTTATTGCAAAGTGATATCAAAAATTCTATCTTCAAGATTACTTGTTGTTTTGCCTAAATTGATTTCGGAAGAGCAAGGCGCTTTCCAGCAGGGTAAAATAATTTCAGCAAATATCAGCCTCGCCTCAGAACTGTCAAATTTGATGCATTCTTCAGTTAGGGGTGGTGGAATGGGACTGAAGCTCGACGTTCAAAAGGCGTATGACTCTCTAGCTTGGGAATTCCTCTTTGCAGTTCTGTGCAAATTTGGGTTCTCATCTAGGTGGATTTCTTGGATTCACAACCTTCTTCTATCCTCCAGAGTATCAATTTTGGTGAATGGTGGCCCGGTGGGGTTCTTTGGGGTTGGTAGAGGTCTCCGACAAGGAGATCCTTTGTCTCCCTTTTTATTTATTCTGGCAGAAGAGGTTCTCTGTAGAGGTCTTAGAAGCATGGTTCAGAATGGTTTGATAAAGTCTCTTCCTGGGCCTCGAGGTGTGTTAACTCCCTCCCATTTATTGTTTGCTGATGACATTTTCATTTTCATTAATGCATCTGCTCAGTTTGTCAAAAATCTTAAGGCTTTTCTTGATAAATATCAGGCATTCTCTGGCCAGATATTTAATCTAGAAAAAAGTAGTTTGTTCTTTGGAAAGGTTGCCCCTCACAGGAAACATTTTATAAGTACTTTTATGGGAATCCAATCTGCAAGGCAGCCTACTAAATATTTAGGTGTGGAGCTCTTCAAGGGGAGAGTTCAACGGGACCACATGTTACCGCTGATGGATAAAATCAAGAAGAGGTTATCGGGATGGAAGGGTCGGATTCTCTCCATGGCTGGTAGGGTGGAGCTGGTTAAATCAGTGATTTCAAGCATCCCAATTCATAATTTCGGGATTTATTGGTGGCCAGGAAGCTCAATAAAATTAGTAGAAAAGTGGATGCGAAACTTCATATGGTCTGGTGACATGGAGACAGGGAAGAAGATAGTGGTGAAGTGGGATGAGGTATGTAAACCTACCAGGGAAGGCGGTCTTGGCATTAGGAGGTTGCGAGATGTTAATTTTGCATGCCTGTGCAAATTAGCATGGCAAATCAAACATGGAAATTCTCTAATGAGTGTTTTCTTTCGTGCCCGTTTTCTGAAGATTGATGGTTCGCTGAAAACTACCTACCTTTCCTCTTCGATATGGCCTGGTCTTAAAAAGGTGTGGCGGTGGGTACAGTCTCATGAGCAATGGACTGTTGGGAATGGTCAGAGGATAAATTTTTGGAAAGATAGCTGGCTGGGAAAGAAGTCTATTGAGGAGATGTATGGTTTGCAGTTAGATATCTTTGATTCGATGCAGGCAAAGGTTTCTGATCTCATTTGCCAAGATGAGTGGAATTTTCCCCAGGTGAGCTCTGAATTTTTTCAAAATATCTTTGATCAGGCCAAGGATATCATAATTTTCAGATCTGGATGATATTTGTCATTGGGAATTAAATTCATCTGGAGTTTTTACAATAAAATCGGCTTGGGAAAAAGTAAGACGGGAATCGCCAAAGGTGGGGTGGTATTCATTGATTTGGAATTCTCATCTTCAGCCTCGCCAATCGGTGTTTGGATGGAGAATGTTGAAAAATAAGCTCACTACTGATGATAATGTGAAAAAGAGAGGGGTTCCATTGCCATCTCAGTGCACTCTCTGTGGCATAGCGGAAGAGTCAATAAATCATACCATGTATGAATGCTCTTTTGCAGTTTTCATGTGGCAGAAATTTTGTTGTTGTTTTGGGTTTAGGTGGCCTGGATTTGAAGGAGTTGAAAGTTTGATAGCTTGGTGGAAAGATCAGGCCAAGAAGACCATCTTTAAAGGGGTGTGGCTGAAGGGTTTTGTTTTAATCCCTTACTTTTCTTGGTTGGAGAGGAATGGAAGAAAATTCGAAGGAATCTCAAAATCAAAAGAGCATTGTTTTGGCCAAGTGAAGAGAGAAATTAGCTGCCAAGAGCTGGTTCATTCAGGGGCAGCCATCTCAATTTCGGACCTTGTCACTGCAAGAAGATTGGGTATTTCAGGGGTGCGGAGAAGGCCTCGGGAAATCTTCAATATTTTCTGGTGCCCTCCTAATCCAGGTTGGATAAAAATCAATTCGGATGGTTGCTCTATTGGTAATCCAGGGAAGTCTGGAGCAGGGGGAATCCTTCGCAATGAAAAGGCAGAGGTAGTGGCAAATTTCAGAAAATTTCTAGGAACTCGCACAAATTTTGAGGCTGAATTTTTAGCGCTTATGATAGGGATTGAATTAGCTAAGCAGCATAATGTGAAACGGCTCTGGATAGAATGTGATTCAGTTGCAGTTGTGACTATTTTTCAGAAGAGGCAAAGTCCATGGATAGCTCGGCAAAGATGGATAAATTGTATTTCTTATTTGGAGGATGTGGAATGGAAAATAACGCATTGCTATAGGGAAGCAAATTCAGTGGCGGATTTTTTGTCAAAGTCAGCTGCTCGTTTTGAAGTGTCAGAGCCGATTTCAATTTGGCCAACTCTAGTTCAAATGGAATTAGACATGGATGCATCGGGTCGGCCTAGGTTCAGATTCACCTAGGAATTTCTTTTCTTTCCAGATTTTTTGTTTTTGGTGGAGTTGGGTAGTTGCGTAATTCTGCTGATGGCAATGCCGAAGGTGGAGTTTCTGCTTCTCCCTCTCTTCTTAGTGTGAGTGTTGGGTATTTCTCCCTTCCTCATCTGATGTACTATATTTCTTTTTTCTTCTTTTTCATTTTAATATACATGACTTTTTAGCGAAAAAAAAGATATGAATAAGAGATTTTAATATGCTACAAAAGATGTTTTTATGCATGCATGAGAAAAGAATGAAAATTTAAGTATATGTATTTTTGTACTAAGTGTGATTATGCCATGTTCCATCTTATTGAGCTAATTACCTTTAGCTCACCCCACTACAGTTTTATGTCTCACAGCCTTAGGTGTGGTTTGGTACAGAGGAAATGTCAATTGAAGAGAACTAAGGAAATGTATTTTTGGAGAATTAACTATAATTTATTGTAATTTATGAATAGCCTACATGATGTGTATGAGTTGACTTATAGAGATTTGATTTGTATATTTAAGTTTGATAGTTTTTATGTATATTTGATGAAATTGATCAAACTGCGCAGCGGAAGCACGGTGGGTTCCGTGAATAGTAAGATAAATAGTAAAGGTGGGCCCATGATTAGTTGAGTAAAGTTTTGAAGTTTTGAGGTTTCAAAGTTAATCGGTCATTTGTATACCGTCATTTAACGGTGGCCCACGAGGGCCTGCATCCATATCTTACCTGGATTTGGGGGCGTTACACCCATGCTCCTAAATCACATTGGACCTACCCTCTTAACTTACACACCTTATGGATCCAAGGTAGTGGGTCCACGTGACCCAACCACCAGCTTCAGTCATTTTGGTCCCAACTCGATGCATAGGAAAGCAAACCTTAAGGCCACTACCTATATACAGTGAGAATGAGCCTGGGTGCTCATTTCTCACCTGAGAAAATGTGGGAGAGGGAGAAAAAGGAGGAGAAAAGGAAGGAGAAGAAGGAGAAGAAGACGAAGGAAGGGAAGGGAAGGGAAGGGAAGGGAAGCTCCTGGTTGCCTCGATTGTTGCTAGTTACCTCCAAAGGTAAGGATGCACCTTCCCCAACCCCATTTCTTCTTCATTTTGGGTTTTGGATAAGTAATGGATTGTGGATTTTCCAGGTTGGAGGGGTACGCTTTGACCCCAGTGACTTACGGTAGCCAGGGTAGTGTGCATTGCACTCCCCCGCTTGTTTTCTAATCTCAAAGTGAGCTGCCCAAGCTCTGGGGTTATATTGACCCAAATAGGGACGTTAGGGTTTTGGCCACTAATTTGGCATAACTCCCAAATGGATTGATGAAAATGCGATCAACTAGGTTTGGATGAAAGGTGAAAAGGCCCTCTACGATCCCTTTGGAACAATCCCTAGTAATCGGACCTGAGATGGTGAAGCCCTTTAAGTTACTGAACTTTTGGGCTGGCCACCGGTAGGAATCCATCCATAGGACCAACTCCAATCGACAACCAAATACTGATGATGGCATGACGCTAGAAACTCAAAATCAGCTATTGTTTTCCCCATCTGCTAGAGCAGTCACCTACCAGTGGGTCTATTGTACTACTAAATTTGATAGTTTTGTTAATTTTTGGGAAACTTCTATGGGACCCTCATGGATACTTTTGACACGTGTTGATGCCCATTTACCCTTAAAACCAGAATAGAGATGATCACGGTTCGGTGAGACCTAGAAGGGCTTAATTTGGGTATCCAAACTTAGGAATTTTACTCATCCATTCGGTAGATAAGGTGAGTGGTGGCCTAAACATATTTTGGAGTGTTTCATACTATTAGAATTGTATGCATGCCATAGCAATCATATTTCATTAATTCAATCACATGTGTTTTATATTCGAACTGTATGACATGTTTTATTGTTTATGAACAGTATATGATTTGATTCTGTGAATGAGATCTAGTGTGATTGAGGGTGATTTTGGTACCATGATTGTTGTGTGGATGATTGCATCATGCATTGGGTGTGCATTAGAGTTAGATATGGCTATGGCTATAGCTATGGATATGCAGTGTGGCCAATGGTAATTTCGATACTGTGTACACCATGGTCATGCTTGGAAATGGGTGCGCGGTGTGGCCGATGGTAATTTCAATATAATGTATCCCATACCAAATCATTTGTATGCTAAATAGGCTTGGGCATGGATGCAATATGACCAATGGTAATTCTAGTATCATATTCTATACTACCTGTATCACTATAATAGACATTTAGATTATTCTGGTTAGGTTTGCAAGCCTATGCTATGATCCCTTGCCAACAGGGGTGAGGTGTTGGATAACCCATCATGGTATGTTCGATGAACGCTTCTGGAATGCCACTTCCATGGTAAGATGTTATTATTGTCGGAGGAGAAAATCAGTCTGGCATGGCCGATGGTAATTCTAGTGACATAACTGCCAAGAGGGGGTTATCAGGGATTTGTTGGGTGACTAATGGTCACATTCTAGGATCGTAAGGCTCCTAATAACGACTAGGATTTGTATCGTTGGGTAATCAATGTGTGCGATTTCAAGACCAGAGATACAACTTAATGAGTCGTAGTAGGATGAACCTGACTTAGTTGTATGCTAGGAGATTAAAATAAAATGAATTGCATTATCCTTGCATCATGGCTTATGTGTATGTGCTTGTATAAACCCCATCTCTCACTAAGCTAGTTGGATCTCACACTATGTGTGTTTTGTTTTAAATGATGATGCAGTTATTATCATGCCACTAGGCAGTGACACATCCTCTTCCATAGCTGAGTATGATAGTGACTGGTAGACACCAAACCCTAAGGAAAACGATCCTGACAATGATTGCAATACTTGTGCATATGCTGCACCATAAGTTGAGTGTGAAGATGTCGGCTTCTCCATTGTCATATTTTTGGAGAATATTTTTGTGAATTGTGAATTCTTATATTTATGTTTTAATGGATTTTGTGAAAGTTAAATTGGTTGTGTAATGTATTTAACACTAGTTTTTTCCCAACAGATTTATATGATTCTGTTTATGTATATATACTCTGATTTTTATTGCATTGATTTTAGTTGGTTCAGTTGTATCGTGGTTGTGATGGTTAAGGTATTGTTATCAAAGATTCTGGTAAAGAAATAAGATGAATAAGTGTCCTATTCACACCGTTGGTATCCTAGAGGAGCGGCTCTCCATGAATAGGACAAACATTCCACGACGAGATAATCATGGTAAAAAAGAATGGAAATATGCAAAGCTAACAAACAGATGTAGGAAAGATTGAACAATAATATTTATCCAAAAATAAGTAAAAAAAAAAAAAAAAATAGAAACAATTAAGAAGTTATAAAGAGGTATGGTAATGCAAAAGAGCCTTTCAATGAAGCGAAAACCAAGATATAGATAAGCTTAATAGAACAATAAAGAAGCAAGTAGAGTAATCTACAAAGTGACAAGAAATTTAGAAGATGTTACCCAGTTTGTTGTCAAAGCGTTACCCTTCTCCCCTGTAGATGCAAGACCCTCTATACTTCAATTATCCGATGAAGCACCCATACTAGAGGATCCTGGTAACAAATCATTGATCCATACCTTAATAGCACAATAAGATCAAGACGATTGGAGGAAAAAGAGAGGCAATCAAGGATCAAGTTTTTTATGTCACAACGTTCAGATTCAACAGACACGAAAGCAAGAGAGGCAACCCATTTTCTTTTCTTGCATTACCAAGGAGGTACAGTAGGTTCCTTGGGTTCATCAGCAACTCGGTTCAAACCAAAGATCAGAGATGTGATACCCTACTTTCTAAACCCAATATAATTTCCTAGTTGGTTCAGTTTTGTCTTGTAGGATTTGAACCCGACCAAGCCACGACAGGTACTTTATGGGGCATGGTGGCAAGGGTGACTCTGAACTCGGGTTGACCAAATGAGTTGGAGTTAGTGCCTAATGAAGTCAGAGTACCCAGGCCGTGCACTAGTACATACCATGAGGCCATGTACTCATAATAAAGGTATGTAGCTGTATTTTATACCAAGTATGCATGTTGATTGATTTCTGAGAGTAAAATACAAGTCGGGGCTGAGCCCCATCGAAAATCCCAATATTTAGGCTAAGTTCTGGCCGACTGGTGGGTGGTCATAGGTTGGTCGGATGCCAGTGTGACCTACCACTTTCGTCATTAGATATTTTAACCCCACTATAAATAGCATTTATTACCTTTCTTTCGCCTCATTTATTGTTTTACATGGTGGGTGAGAAAAGTAAAGAAAAGAGAGAAAAAGGAGAAAGAGGAGAGAGGAAGGAAGAAGAAAATGGGGAAGGAAGTGATCGTTGTGCGTTGTCGGGGTCACATCTCTTGAATCTGACACCGGATTAACAATCCTAGTCTTGAGATCTACGATTTAAGGTGAGTAAAGTCCACATTCCTTAAGCTCTTACGAAACCCTAGGTGAAACCCTTCAATTTGGGTGGCAATCCTTTGGATCTTATTATGATCTCTTGATATGTTATTTGGGGTTTTGAGGTGATTCTTGAGCAAAGAGGTAAGATCTACGCTTAAGACTTTGGATTGAACTTAGATCTAGGTTGGAATAATTATTTGGAGACTTTGATTTGTGGAAAATGTGGTTGAATCAACCTGTAGTGGTTTCCCTAAGGTGGGATGAAGAATGGAAGTGAATATCAAAAATCCTGATTCTGACTGGTGGGTGCCTGGGAATGGTCGGACCCCCCAATCCAGCACCCGCCTGTCCTAGGTAGGCTGCTGGCTCGATCAGTAACCAAGACCGAAGGGTGACCTGGCCTGCCACTCCTTGCTCTCCAGTCTAGAAATGTCCCTAGGTCGAGCGGTGAGCAAGGATTGATGTGTGCCTTGTTTGCCGGTTGACCCACCTATCCAACTTTTTAGGTTCTGATTGGGCCCAAATTTGTCGGGTATCTTTCTTTAGTGATTTTAAACATGTTAGGATCATCATACCTCATTGGTTATGAGCCTAAAGTGGAGATATGCTAAACCCAACTCTTTTCATGATAGGTTGTACTAGAGACTTGCGTCATCGCACGCTGGATCTTCCTCGTACCAAGGGTGATCTTTGTACACAACTAGATAAGTGGAAAGAAAACATTACATTATGTCATTCTGGTTGTAGACTAGCCATGTCATCATATTATTATTGTGTAGACTAGTCATCCACTTGTGTCATTGCATGCATTGATGTGTGTATTATGAAATTTATTTATGACTTGACATACTGATATCTTAAATTGTTAAATACTTATTCATGCCTTGTGATATGAGATGGATGACTACAAATTATTGGATATGATGCTTTGCTAGACTAGATGCCTTAGTCGACTTAGACACGAATGCATTGGTGGCCCATGGAATGGGATGCGATGGCACTATGCAATCGTACTATCTCACATAGAAGCATGCAGTTAGGAATAACATATCCCTATGCTACGACCCTTCCCAGCAGGGGTTCAGGTGTTGGGTATACCAGGACTATCGGCAACTTTGGTGATATAACAAGAGGGCCAATCATACTACTTTTAATTTAATGTTGTCGTGGGTCGACAATTTACTTTAACGTCACTCTGGGTGAGCATTTTACTTTAATGTCGCTCTGGATGAGCATTTTACTTTAATGTCACCGTGGGTTGGCATATTACTTTTTGGTACCAACTACAGACCTTCTCCGGCAACCCTATGGGAGTATAGCGGGATGGGGTTCGCGACTCTTTCCCTGAGCATATGCTCACGGTGGGTGCGAGTAGCACATGACCTATGACTTAGAATTATTGTCTAGGTGGACTAAGATAATAAAATGAATTACACGCATATAGGTTCATTTGTATTGTTCATTCTTGTTTGGTCTTTCTTTTGACTTACTAGGCTAGCGAGCTCATCTCACATGCACACCATTTTTAGTTGATCTTGTAGGTTATCCAGCTGGAGAGCTAGATCTAGGACCCACTGTGGAATTTTCAGTCGAGCACTGGTGGGTCCCTGAAGATCATGGCATGGGACCGAGTGCCTGTGTGATATCTGTGTTACGAGTCAGCAACATTGATACTATTTAGGGATTCTTTTTTATTATTTTAGAATTGTTACCCCTTTTGTGCTCTGGATGTTTAAATTGTATTTCTTGCGTATATATCATGCCTACGGGCACAAATGTAAATGTATTATGTAATACAATTTGAGTGCCAATAGTATTGGGGTATTTACAGGTATGTATATGTAAGATTTCCACTGAAATACAGATTTTACTTGACTTAGCATGTGTATGTTGTGCTGTGGTTACTGTATCAGATGATCCTGACAAGTTTTGGGTAGCATGTGTTAAATCGATCACCGGTCCATTTCTATATGGAACGGGGCATGACAATCGATGGTATCAGAGTGTGATGCTCTATCCACACACAACATACAAGTTAGATCCCGTAGAATCTTATAATAGGACCCCGGGATTGGATAAATATAAAAATCTTAAAGAAATAAAATCTGTAATAAGATGAAAATGTCTAAATACTTGCATTCCATGGCATGTATGGGAGTAGAACCTAGATAGATTAATAAATAACCAATTGGTCTATTACCAGTAAGTTAAATTTAATGAAAATTTTGGCAGTATAATGGCACTATATTAATTTTCCCAAAAATTTTACACATGTCACTTGATAGACCACAGACATAAAAATAATTACAAAATGGGGTGACTGGCACTGTCACCACCAAACCACACCAGAGTAAGTCAAAATAAATAAACTATTCCAAAAGTTATAACATCCATAAAATACAATCCAAGTTCCCAACCATAGAAAAGTGTCGGAATATACAACCACAGAGATAACGGAATAATCACTATCATATAGAAAAGCTAGGAAAGGAGGAATGTCGAGGAAGAAGCTGCTATTCTGTCACTCGTCATCGTCGTCTATAATAAAGGTTTCCCCGCCTATAGGCCGAGAGGTGCACTTGAAGTGACGATCATAAACGTCAAACCTGACATTCATTAAGGAGACTTTGTTCTTCACACGAAGGAAGTCAGCAACAATTCCGTTAGAAACCCTATCTAAGTCCTCGGTAAAGTAATTGAAACTAGATTCTAATCTCCCTAGTCGGTACTGCACCACCAAACCTTGGGCGACCTTCTCCTTTATACACTCAGACATCCTATCTTGCCCCTCTTTCAGGGCACCAATGTTGTCCATCAACTTTTGAAAATCAAAGGCCCCACCTGCAAGTGTTGGAGCTCTAAAATGTGGATCAGCTGCCCTAGACTCTAAGGGCTCCTCCTCTAGGATCTTATCTGTTGTTTTATGGTTGTCCTTGTTGGCAACCCGACCACGTGGCAATGATGACATGGCCAGTTTTGGTGACGTGGATGAAAATGATGACATGACAGTGTCTAGTGTCACCAATGAGATAACAGAGCCACTTAGTATGCATGGAACGGTTTGATACATCCTTAGTATGTGGTGCAGGTTTCTGGGTCAAAACTGGTAAAATTGGCCTATTTACGATCGGGGGCATTTTTGATAGTAAAAATGACATTTTTGGAAGATCGCTTCTTCATAAAAAATATAGATTGTAATTTATCTAGTCCAGTGCATATGATTTTGTCGCATTCTGATATCGTATGAAGTTACGATATTTATGGCAGTCGAGGGTAGTTTCGGCATTGAAGATGAATTTTTTAAAGAAAGTGTTCCCCATGTAACAAGACGACAAAAATCCAATCTTTCCAATGATTTTGATTTCATCGCATTCCGATTCTGTATGAGAAAGATACGTCATTAGAAAGTTCTAGGGGTATTTTGGTCTTTTTAATGGATGAGTCAGATGATTGAGTCTTCTGAAAAGTCGTAGAGCGTCCAGTTACGGTTCCAACGCACTTCATTTCATCTCGATCGGATATCGTATGAAAAAGTTATAAGTGTTTCCGTAAAGTCGGTTCGAAAATCCAAACCGAAAATCCATCAGTTGCTCTCGGTGTTGGATGGATTTTTCGGAATTTATTTTTAATTTGAAGGGATTTTGTGTAATTTCAAGATTTTGAAGGTCTGAGTTGCAGGGGGTCTTTAAGCACTGAAATATATGGAGGCAGGGGCTTGATTGTAATAAAGAGGAGTAAAGGGAAGTGAAATGGATGGTCCAGATTCGACCACATAGGTTTGATGCCCATCCAAAGGCTGCTGAGATTTTGAGCTGACATGGATGAGATAGATGCTTGCGCATAGGATTTGATTGGTTAGGTGCATAATCCTTGATGCACTGGCACTACACCTTATCAAGGTATGTTGTGGTGTTTCGCGCGTGCATAGAAGGTATAAAAAGGATTCCGATCTTAAGGATCTCATGAGATCTGATTAAAGTCATTATGAAAGATTTGGATCCAATGGTCGATAATCCTTTCACTTTTGTGAGTGGGAGACAAGCTCCCTTAAAATCCGAAAAAGCAACCAATCAAAGATCAACAACAACAAGTGTCAGCTGACCGCTGACGTCATTAGTTGACTATCTTATTCAAATCTTATGGTTGAGATTTACTATCCGTTATTTTAATCGAATGGTCTAGATTAAGAGATTCTCCTTGATGAGATCTACAACCAGATTTGTACCCCTGTTGCATGATTTTAGCAGGAGAAGCTTCCCCCTCTTTCTTGGTCCTTGAATGAACATGAATACTTGATGATAAATGTTCTTAGGCCATTAAAGGATGTAAAAGAGGTGGTTGAGGTGTGTTAATGATACATTAACTCAAAGCCAAGGAGGAAGAGAAGAAAGCAAGGATGTGTTTGCTTTGAAGAGCAAGAAGCCAAGGAGAGAGAAGGTGTAAGCACCAAACTTGTCAGTACAAGTTTCCAGTCATCCCAGGCAATCAGTTGTGAGATTCTCTAACCTTTGATTTACATTATATGCATGTATGTATGTTAGGGTTAGTTGTGGATGAATGTATACATGCTAGGTTAGTTGTGGATGAACTGTAAGCATGTTAGCTAGTTGTGGATGTATATGTTAGGCAGAGCTTGACTGTAGGGCATTGATATAAGTCCAATTTAATTGTATTCTTTATTGAGTGCTTAGTGGGTGCTAAGCATTGGGAGTGGGTGCTCCTGTGTAGTGGGTGCTACACATTGTATCGGCACTACGAGTGCCATCTTAGCTTCAGTTTGAAAAAATTGGGTGTGGGTGCAGTCAAAAGTAGTGTATTTAGTAGGTACGAAGCCTTTACAGGCACTACTCCGAGGATGTAGGTAAATTGCCGAACCTCATAAAAATTCTACGTTGTGGGTGCTTGTTGTTTGCATTTTATATTGAAGTGCATGGAATGTGGAATGGGTGTGCACACTTGAAAGTACCTATGAGAGGCTGAGTATGCATATGACTGTGTGCAAACAGGGACAGGTATATCAAGTTTTTCCTGGCCAAACATCAGATAGATTTTTGGGGATCAAAATTGGACTCATTGATTCACCCCCCTCTCAGTGGCTGTCGGGTTACAACGATTGGTATCAGAGCCGATACTCAGTGACAGTTTGATCAACAGCTGAGTGATCCAGAGGCAGTGGCAGTGACAGTATGGCAAGTGAAGGTTATTCAGGACATGCACCAAAGTTTGATGGATCTGATTTTATCTTGTGGAAGAGGAGAATGCAGTCGTACCTAGGTTCACTAGGTTATAATGTTTGGGTATCAGTTTTGATAGGGTACAAGGAACCTAAAGGAAGTCCAGTTGACAATGAAGCTAAGAAGGCTTATTGTTACAATCAAAAGGCTATGAATGCAATATTCTCAGCATTGGATAAGAGTGTGATGGCTAAGGTAATGGATTGTGACTCAGCCAAGGATATCTGGGGAAGACTGAAGAGCACTTATGAAAGAGATGAAAATATAAGGAAAGCAAAGCTTCAGACCTTCAGAGGCCAGTTTGAAAGTCTACTAATGCAAGAGAGAGAGAATATTGACACCTATATGACTAGGGTAAATGAAGTCGTCAACTCTGTTAGGGGTCTGGGAGCCAATCTAGAGGATTCAGTTGTTTGTCAAAAAATCTTGAGATCTTTGTTGCCCAAGTATGACTCCAAGGTGTCAGCTATTGAAGAGGCAAAAGATCTAGACACTATCACTCTTGATCAAGTGCATGACACTTTCACAGCTCTTGAAATGAGATAGAAAAAGGGCAAGTCCACTGACAAACAAGCTGCTTTCAAGGCAATGAAAAATTTGAAAATCAAGGAGAAGAAGAAGCAGTCTGTGGAGGATACTGATGAGAGTGAAGATGAGGTTACAGTTCATTTCACCAGAAAGTTGAAAAGGGGAACAGGAATATATAAGGACAGGTTGCCTTTCAAATGCTTCAACTGTGGAAGGGTTGGACATTTTGCAGCCAAGTGTCCTAACCAAGGAAAAATAGAAAGTGATGAAGATGAAAGTGAAAAGAAAATTCATTTCAAGAGAAAGAAGAAATTCTTCTCAAATAGATATAAGAAAGGCAAGGACAAGAAGAAACATTTGGTTTCTAAGAAATGCAGTGACACATCTGATGAAGAGTCTGAAGAATCATCTAATGATGAAGATGATGTGGCTATGTTCATGGTCTCAATAGATATAGAAGAAAACAAAGAAGATTCTCTAGTAAGGAAGATTTTATAGAAGAAGAAGAGGAAGATGAAAAATCACATCTAGAGTCTAAACTCATAGTTGCCCTTAGAGAGCTTAAAAGAGAAAGAAAGAAAGTAAAAAAGGTCACTCAAAACCTTAAGGGACAAGAACAAATAGTTCTTGAGTTGAGAGATCAAGTTAATAAGTCAAGGAAGACCTTAGATGATCTTGAGTATCAACTCTCACAGAAGACCATTGACTGCAACACTCTTGAGTTAGAGAAAGTGGCTTTGAAAGCACAACTAGAGGAGCAATATGAGATTCTTGCACAATTTGATGGTTATGCAGATGAGCTAGCCTTATAAAGGCTAAGGTTGAAGACTATGGGAGAACTGAGATTGAGAGAGAAAACTTAGAAAATGAAGATGTTGAAGATGACTCTACTCCAAAAGAGCATCCTAGCAGTAAGAAGCTTAATGACATCATCAATGCTCAAAGATCGACTCACGTCAAATTTGGGCTTGGATTTATTAAGGAATCTTCTAAAAATACCAAGGCAAATGGTAAGGGAACAATACATAATCCTATCAAAGTCAATGACAGGAATGCTCAAAGAGGAAAGACACATGTTACTACTGCTGGCAATGTCAAGAGAGTAGTACAAAAAGATAAAGTGTAGACTGGTCCAATCAGAAGAGGAAATCTATCTATATTCTATAAGACTAACCATGCTAGACAACCACAGTTGGCAAGGCCAAGCAAGAGAGCAAAGAGCTATGGATACAATCAAGGTCCTCAACAGAGACCTAGAGCATTTGACAACTTCAGAGCTCCTTACAGATGGCAGATGGAACCTATGATGCAGAGGCGCACATTTCAAGGTTATTGTTACAAATGCAACATTTTTGGACACAAGATCTCAGATTATAAGTTCAACAGTGGTCCAAGGAGTTATGTGGATAGAAATCCTTTTGCACCCCTTATGGAGAAAACAGTTGAATGTTACAGATGCAACAACCTTGGACATATTGCAAAGAATTATAGAACTGTGTTTCCCCTACAAAGACAAGAGAATAGTGGTAAACAGAGAGTTTTTAGAAACACAGAAGATGATGAGATGGAGAGACAGTTCTCAAGACAGAAGAAAGCAAAAAAATCTCAATCTGTCAAGAAAGTCTAGGTTTAGAGAGAGAGAGTAGAAGATGAAGAAGATGTAGCAGCATTTGTTATTCAGAGAGATTTTAAGGCTCGAGGAAACTCTACTCCATGGATTCTTGATAGTAGTTGCTCAAGCCACATGACAGGAGATAAGGAAAGGTTTGAACAATTACATGACTTTGAAGGTGGATCTGTGACATTTGGCAACAACAATTGTCACACCCCGTTCACACCGAACCGGGCCCGTGACCGGGTTAACACCGGTTAACCCAAACCTACCAGGATCATCTGATACTGTATTCCACCACAGCATACACACAACTAATAAAAGCTTATCAGATCAGCGGAAGACTTGGTTTACCTGTGAATATTCCCCTAATACTTGATACCTGAATTGTGATGCAATAGTTATATACATGTGGGCCCGAAGGCATGATAATTACATAATAAAAGTACAATTCACATATCAAGTACAAAGAGGAAACCATAAAAAATCAGAGTATACGGCTCGGCTCGGTATCAAAGCCTAGAGCTCAGCTCGGTATCAAAGGTTGAGCCCAGCTCGGCATCACATGGTAGAGCTCAGCTCGGCCTCAAAAGTGGAGCTCAGCTCGGCCTCAGAACTGCGGTCTCGCAGCACAACCCTCGTACAAGCAATCAGTGCCGTGCTTTAACTTCTCTGGGGCCCACCAGTCCTCTTTAGGGAACTCAACCGTGGGACCCAACCCGTGCTCTTCAGATGGATGACCTGTAAAATCATCTAAAAAGAGGTGCACATGTGGGATGAGCTCACTAGCTCAGTAAGTGGAAAGATGGACCACACAACAGTCCACACAACAAAATACAATCATATGCACTACATGCTATGCAATACAATTTAAATCACATCCACCTAAACAACATTACTAATTCTTTGGTTTAGTGCTACTACAGCCACATTGCGCGTATACTCCGGGTACGAGCCGCGAACTCCATCCCGTGATACGCCCATAGGGCTGTGGGAGAAGGCCTACCGTGAGTACTCGGAAAAGTAAAAACATGCCGACCACCAGCTCTCAATAGAAAAGTAAATGACTGAAATTAAAGGTGCTGACTCCAGTAATTTAAAAGCAATATGATTGGCCCTCTTGAATATACCACCGGGGTTGCCGACTCTCCTAATGACCCGTCGGGCGTTATGTCTAACCGCCACAGTCATCCGACAACTGTGACCACTGCTTCCCCCCAAATAGTAACCCAACACCTTAACCCCTGTTGGGAAGGGTCGTAGCACGGGAAGGTGAAAATCCTAAGCCACATGCTCCTACATAACAATAGTATGATTGCATAGTGCCACCGCATCCCATACCATGGGCCACCAATGCACTCGTTTCCAAGCCAACTACGGCATCTAGTGTTTTCTCTCTTCTCTCTCCTCCACCTCATCAACAAGATAAAAAATAATAGAATCAACACAAGGGGAGGAGGCACTTCTCTTCTTAGGTTTTTTTTTTTTTTTTTTTTTTTTTTTTGGTCCCTCTCTTCCTCTCTACTTCTCTTCTTAGGTTTTTTTTTTAGTTACTCTTTCTCTCTTTCTCTAGTTTTCTCTTTCACTAGCTCTAGTTCTAGGTTTTTGCTTACAACACTTTTGTAATTTATTTTTATTCAATTAATACAAGCGCTTTTGTTTTTGATTCAGTCTCTTATTTTATTGTTTAAGAAATTGAAGTTATAATTTTCAAGTTCTAGTTCTGGGCTTAGTTCTAGGTGACAAGAACAAGCTATGGAGCATGGCTTTCAAGTTCATTTTTTCTCTTCAGATTTGTTTTCTCTAGTACTAGAAATTTCAGATTTGGTTTATTCCAGATCTAAGTTTTAGTACTAGTAGTATCTCAAATCGATCAAGTTTTCAGTTCAAGGATTGAAGTTCAAGTAAGTAGGCTCCTTCAGTAGTCTTCTCAACCCCCTCTCATTCCCTTTTCTTGCTACCCCTTCATTCTTAAAGTATGATTTAAATATCAGTTTTTACTTTGATGCTTTCTCTTTCCCCCAAGGTCCTTGGCTAGATGCATGTGTTGGCTTTGCCCCCTCTCTAGCTATGGCCCCATCCTTTTATTTTGATTATTTACAGTTCAACCCTTCTCCTAAAGCCAAGTAGAAAAGCCCTTGTAAGAGTACTCTCTAGTCACGTAGGGACGCTCATATTGTTTATAGTGCATCCATCGGGCTAAGTAGAGATACCTACTTGTGTGCCTCTCTCTAGCTTTTTCCTACTTTATTTTATTTATTTACTTTTCATCACTTTTTATTTTAGCACTTTTACTTTCATTTATTTGATTTTTAATGGCGTGGTTTGAGTATTTAAATTCCTAGATGTGAATGGTTAGGTTGTTTTTACATGCACTTATGTTAGGTCGGTAGTTAGAATTAGATCACCATAATGAATCTGTGCACTTTCGCATAACTAGAAGAAGCCTAAAATAAAGTGGCTGCTCTCATTGTGTTCGACCTGTTAGCTATACTGATCCATATGCTTGCGGTTACTTTTAAATTTCAAACAAGTTTTTGGCACTGTTGCCAGGGAGACAGTTCCATGTCATTTTTTGCTTTCTTTTGGTAAATCGGAGTTTTTTGTTTGCTTTGTTTTGTTTTTGTTTTTCTTTTATTGAATTCCTGAGAAGAACAACTTGCAATAATAGGTTGTATCAGTGGAGGTCGCCATGCCTCACAGTATGATAAAGACATGGTTGCCCTATAGCAGTACTTCGGGAATTGACCTGAGTAACCCCGGATCCCTGCCAATAAGCTCCCAAAAAAAAAAGTTTTTCTTTCCATTCTTTTGTGCTTGGCTTACTCTAGTTGTGGGTAGTTTTCTGTTGCATGAGTGTTAGGTGGGTACATAATACTAAGAATCGGTTAGAAAGAAGATATCTTACAAGTAGTGACTCTATACCTATACTCTCATCAATACCTTTCAATATGGGAGACCAACATCCAAACCATCCACCTAAATCTCTGAAAGATAGGTTTCACCCTGCTAGAGCAACCTAACTTTCCTGCATAGTTCTACCTCAAGCCCAGGGCAATAATTTTGAGCTCAAATCTCAGTACATCACTATGTTGCCCCACTTCCATGGGCTGCCCTCTGAGGATGCATACCTATTCCTTAGGGAATTTGATGAGGTTTGTGTTTTGATTAAGGTTCAATAGTTGACTGATGATTCTGTAAAATTAAAGTTTATAACTTTTGCGCTCAAGGACCAAGCTAAGAAATGGCTCTATGGTCTGCCTACCAATTCCATCGCCAAATGGGATGGATTTACTATAGCCTTCCTGAAAAAGTTCTTTCCTTTGCATAAAACGAATAAACTCAGGAGTGACATTCTTCAATTCAGGCAGAAACCTAGTGAGTCATTCTCTAAATTTATAGAGAGATTTAAGGACCTCCTTCAAGAATGTCCTCACCATGGAATTGATACATGGCAACTTTGTCAAATCATTTATGAGGGTATTGATTATCAGATCAAGCAGTTGTTAGAGTCTATGTGCCCTAAAGGTTTTATATCTTTTACAGATGAAGACGACGCTTGGAACTTTTTGCTCGAATTGGCTAAGAAAACCAGAGAATGGGAGTCTACTCAAGAAATTGAGAGGATAAATAAAAATTACCTTATAGAAGGTGTTGTGGCCAAAGAGGCTCAACTTGAGAGTCTTATTAAGGGACTCGAAGCCACAGTAGTCAAAGGACCTACCCAACTAAACCAAATAAATCATTTTGTGCCTATGTGTAGTTGGTGCCAATCTCCCACTCATGTGATGGAGGAGTGCCCTAATATTACTCCTGTGAATGGTTTAAATATAGGTCCTGAAAATGTTAATGCCATGTCCCAAAATAACCCTTATAGTCAAACCTATAATCTAGGATGGAGGAACCATCTTAACTTCTCTTAGAATCAAGCCAATAATCAAGTAGGTCATAATTTTTAACCCTTGAGTCAAGGGCAGTTTGTTCCCAAACAAGCCAATCAAAGGAACAGGCCCTCCAATCAGCAGAACAACTTTAAGATCCCCACTTAATCTGCTATTCCACCACCTCCTGTAAATCAACCTCCAGGATTCATGAGAGGATTTGGTGATTTGGCTAGGCTTTCTTTTTTAGAGAAAAGCATGGAACTTCTCATGAGTACTTTTATGACAAGCTAACAGAACATGGAGAAGCAATTCTCCCAACTTGCTAATGTTTTGCATGAAAGGGAGAAAGGGAAGATGCCTAGTCAACTTGAACCAAATCCCAGGAATGAGAATATGAATTATCAACCAATTCCAAATCAGTTGAATTCAATTCAAAAGAATCCACAACAAGAGCCTTCCAACTAATGTAATGTTGTTTATGCTCTTTGGAGTGGTAGAGAGTACCAATAGAGTATTCCTAAATCTTCCTCATCCATTACTCTTATTAACTCTCCTTCAGTTGAGGATACAAGTGTGCCTCTTGTTCTAGGTTCGTCTGATGAAACTAAAGAGTATTCTGAAACTAAAGATGATTTGGTTGAGGAAACCAAACATAGTTCTTCTGAAAAAGAGAAAAATCTTAAAAGTGCTTGTGCTCCTCCTGTCCCCTTTCCTAATCGGTTGGTAAACAAAAAGAAGACTGCTTCCATAGATAAAATTTTAGAAGTATTCAAAAAGGTAGAAGTGAACATCACTCTTTTGGATGCCATATCCTAGATCCCCGTTTACGCAAAGGTCCTGAAAGATTTGTGTACTCACAAATGTATCACTAGTGTGCCCAAAAAGGTATTATTGGCAGGTAACATTAGTTTCATAATTACTTAGCCTATAGCAGCCAAGTATAAGGATCCAGGGAGCCCTACCATAGCTTGTTTCATAGGCAACACTTACATTGAGCATGCCTTACTTGACCTTGGCACAAGTGTGAATCTTCTGCCTTACCATATGTATAAAAAATAAAGATTGGGATAATTGAAAGCCACTGGAGCTACTCTTCAATTAGTAAATAAATCTGTTAAGATTCCTAAAGGGATGGTTGAGGATGTCTTACTTAAAGTTGGAGAATTTGTATTCCCTATTGATTTCATTGTTTTAGACACCCAAACAATTGTCAACATTCGGGATCAGATCTTAATTATTCTTGGTAGACTGTTCCTTGTAACCAGCAATGCCATAATTAATTGTAGGAACAGTACCATGAAACTTTCTTTTGGCAATAATTCTGTGGATTTTAATTTCTTTAGGTTAGGTAAGCAACCAAATCCCCATGAGAAGGAAGTTCATATGCTCCAGGAAATTCCAGATTCCATTGAGACATATTTTGATATTGATTTTGATTCTGAATTTCAAGAGTGTATGGAACGATTGGGTGGTTTTGATGACATAATTATGTCTGAGGTTTGGAGTCTCCAACCACCTATAGTGCCCTTAGGACCCCCTTCCAATTCCATTCCCAAACCTTCTATAGTGGAGCCCCCTAAGATAGATCTTAAGAAGTTGCCATCTGATTTGAGGTATGTTTTCCTAGGGCCTGACCAGACTCTTCCAGTGATAATTTCTTCAGATTTGACTTCTTGCCAGGAAGAGGAATTACTTAAAGTGTTAAAATATAGTAAGGAAGCCTTAGGTTGGACCATGGCTGATATCAAGGGTATAAGCCCTTCTATTATGCAACATCATATACATCTTATAGAGGATTCCAAACCATCCACGGAACCCCAAAGAAGAGCTAACCCAGTGATAATGGAAGTCATTAAGAAAGAGATCCTAAAGTGCTTGGATCATGAAATAATTTATCCTATTTCTGATAGCCAATGGGTAAGCCCAGTTCATGTAGTGCCCAAGAAGTCTGGTGTTACTGTAGTTCCCAATGCCAATAACGAACTGATTCTAATCCATCTCCAATAGGGTGAAGAGTGTGCATAGACTACAGGAAACTTAATGCGACAACCTGGAAGGACCACTTCCCATTGCCATTCATTGACCAGATGTTAGAGAGGTTAGCTGGACATGAATACTATTATTTTCTTGATGGATATTCCAGCTATAACCAGATCCTAATTGCTTTAGAGGACCAACATAAGACCACTTTTACATACCCATATGGAACATTTGCTTATAGGCATATGCCCTTTGGGCTTTGCAATGCACTTGCCACGTTCCAACGATGCATGATGAGCATCTTTTCTGACATGATAAAAAAATTCTTACAAGTATTTATGGATGACTTTTCAATTCATGGGAATTCATATTCTTAGTGTCTTCATCATCTTTCCCTAGTTTTGCAAATGTGCATATCTAAGAATTTGGTTTTGAATTAGGAGAAGTGTCATTTTATGGTTAAATCTAGTATTATTTTGGGCCATGTAATATCCAAGGAGGGAATTAATGTAGATAGAGTCAAAGTGGATTTAATAGATAATTTACCACCTCCTCAATCTGTTAAGGACGTTCAATCTTTTTTAGGGCATGCTGTAATCTACAGAAGGTTTATTAAGAACTTTAGTCAGTTAACCCGACCTCTCACTTCAGTACTTGCCAAATATCAAACTTTTAAGTTTTCTAAAGAGTGCCTAGAATCCTTCAAGCAACTTAAGAAGGAGTTGACCAATGCACCCATTTTTCAACCACCTGTTTGGACTGATCCTTTTGAACTGATGTGATGCTTCAGATTTTGCCATAAGAGCGGTTTTAGTTCAAATGATTAATAAGCTGCCAATTGTAATTTACTATGCTAGTAGGACCCTAAATGATGCACAACTCAACTATACAACCACTGAAAATGAATTTTTAGTTGTTGTGTTTGCATTAAAAAAATTTTGGTCTTACTTAGTTGGTTCACATGTAGTGGTGTATACTGATCATTCTGCTCTTAGATACCTAGTTCAGAAGAAGGATGCCAAAGCCCGTCTCATTAGGTGGATTTTACTTTTGTAAGAGTTTGATTTGGAAATTAGGGATAAGAAATGCATTGAAAATCTTGTTACAGACCATTTATCTCTGCTTTCCAATTCCTTGACTGTTGATTCTCCAGTCAACGAGAACTTTTCAGATGAACAGTTACTTGCAGTGTCCAGTGAACCATGGTTTACTGACATTGTCAACTTCTTAGTTTCAGGTGTGACTCCAGATCATTGGTCCACCCAAGATAGGTATCGATTCCTTTCCCAAGTTAAGCATTTCTTTTGGGACGATCCTAATCTTTATAAATTTTATCCTGACCAAATTATTAGACGTTGTGTGCCTGATCATGAGCAACACTCACTCTTATCTTTTTTTCATGATCATGCATGTGCTGGACACTTTGGACCTAAGAAGACTGCCGCAAAGGTTCTCTAATACGGATTTTATTGGCCCACTCTTTTTAGAGATTTTTTTTATTTTTGCAAGGCTTGTTCTGCTTGCCAATCTTTTGGCCGTATCAATAAGAGGAACATGATGCCTCTCAACCCTATTTTGGTAGTTAAGATCTTTGATGTGTGGGGCATCGATTTCATGGGACCATTCCCTAATTCCTTTAGAAATTTGTACATACTTTTGGCCGTTGATTATGTTTCTAAATGGATAGAGGCCATACCTTGTAAATCTAATGATCACAAAGTGGTGGTTCTGTTTCTCAAAGAGAACATTTTTTTCCGCTTTAGTGCACCACGTGCAATAATTAGTGATAGGGTTACTCATTTTTGTAATCGGCCTTTTGAGGCCTTGATGAAAAAGTATGGGATCACCCATAAGTTATCTATCCCTTTTCACCCCCAAACTAGTGGCCTTGTGGAGGTGTCTAATAGGCAGATCAAACAAATCTTTGAGAAAATCGTTAATCCCAACCGTAAGGATTAGTCCCTTGGCTCATTGATGCCTTGTGGGCCCATCGGACTGTATTCAAGACCGACCTTGGTCAGTCTCCCTACCATCTGGTGTATAGGAAAGCATGTCACTTACCAGTTGAGTTGGAGCATAAAGCCTTTTAGGCCATTAAGAAGCTCAACTTTGATCTCTCTGATGCTGATATTCATCGTAGGCTCCAACTATCTAAATTAGAGGAACCTAGGAATGATGCCTATGAAAGTTCTAGGATTTACAAGGAAAAGACCAAAGCTTTCCATGATAAGCACATTCTGCACTAATCTTTTGCAATTGGTGATAAGGTCTTATTAGACAACTCTTAATTGCACCTTTTCTCTGGTAAGCTTAGATCCTGATGGGATGGTCCGTTTATTGTCCATAAGCGGCTGTGAAGATTCTGAATCTAAGAATAGCGGTAATTTCGAAGGTTAATGGTCAGCGTTTGAAACCTTTCCTCGCGTTTCCTACTACTGGTAGTGAAGATGTCATGGATCTCCATGAATCTCTGTACACAGATGAATTTTATCCAGGTATGACCCCCTTGCATTGTCTTCGCTTTTAATTCTTTCCATGCATTGAGGACATTCTTTTGTTTTTGCTTTTTTTCACGTTCTTTTGTTTGTTTTTTTTTTTTGTTTTTGAGCTTGCTAATGATGAAGTTCTACTTTGGCTTTTAGCTAAGGTACACATCTTGAACGTATAAAAACCCTGCTGAGAAGAAAGAAATAAGCCTATGTCTTGATATGGGACTTTCTTTTGAAAAATAAGAAACTCTTGTTTTATAGTGTTGGACCATATGTAAAATCCATGGGTTCTTTGTACTGTTGATTTGGAGTTGAGACCTTCTTTTTTTTTAATTCGGAATATATTGACAAATACACAACTTTAAATGAAGTATGGAAAGTGGCATAAATGAAAAGTAAGAGTTGATTTCCTTAAAACTAGACAGGGCATTGCACCTCAGGAAGCGTGGTGTCTTGATTGAAATTTCTAGGTAGGAAACTTCTAAAAGAACTCTAGTTTCACTGTCTATGTGGGCATATGCAAAAAGCGAAGCTACATACTAACTTAGGTGTTTAGTGTTTGTTCCACCATGTCATTCAGGCCAACAGTAGTGGAGTAGGATAGAGTTATTATGAAAAAAAAAAAAAAAAAAAAGAAGGTCTACCACATAGTAGGAAAGTATGTATAAATGTCATCAATGCCTTAGTAATATGTTTGGTCAAAAACACTCTAACGCCTTAGTCTGTGGTTCCCTATTTCTTCACAAGTGGTTTTACCTTAAGATAAGGATGTTTCGGAAGAGACAATGTGAGTTCCAAATTAAGAAATATGCTAGTGTCTGGAATTGATATGGGGTAATAAAAGTTCAAGTGTGGGGGTCCCTTGTAAGAGGAATTATCTTTGCTTTGGATCAGTATGGCTCTTACTTTTAGCCAAGGTTGGAATTTGTTTGTTCTGAATTTTAGGTGTATATTCATTGCAAACACCCACGAGACACAACTCGTCCATAAGTGGTGACCTAGGGGTTTAAAGGATTATTGCACATGCTAAGTACAACCGTGATTCCTACGAAAGTGAATTAGTTTTTTTTTGTTTTTTTTCTTTTTCTTTTTGTCTTGCATGAGGACTAGCAAAGTCTAATGTGGGGAAATTCTGATGAGCACATTTATGTGTGAAATCTAGGGTAGAAAAACATGCATTTTACATATTTAGAATGGAGCTACCTTGGGTTTTACTTTCTTTTTACAGATTTTATATTTTCAAGGCCTAAAGGACTATCAGGCGTTATATCTCCAATTTTACATGTAAAGAGGTCCTATTTCTTTTCATGGTTGTGAAGATGATGAGATTCTGAGTAAGATGGACATGTTTAATTAAAAGTACACATTTGTTTGGTCAACCATACAAATGATTATACTTTTCGGGCCAGAAAAAAGAATAATGGATCAGAATTGAACCGAGATGCAGAACGAGCCCGTCTGCAGTTGTCCCAGGGGTACAAGGAATATTCTAAATTCCAACAAGGATCGATGTACCACACACTTAAGTGATTGAAGATTCATTTTTTTGTAACAACAACTACCTAGCGTAGTTGGTGAGTTGTGGTGTGCAAAATCCCTTCCTTATTAGGAGGTCTCAAGTTCGAACCTCTTGGCTACCATTTTTTTGGAGATTTTTTTTGAAATATTTTCTCTCCTACTCATCACTTCAAGCAAGGAGGTCGATCAAGAGGGTTGTGCGCAAATTGAAGAAAAAAATAGGAAAGAAAAAAAAAAAAAAAGGCAAGGGCATGGATGGAATTTTTCATTAAAATAGAATATTGTCCAAATCCAAGCAATTAAAATAGAATATTGTCCAAATCCAAGCAAGAAAAATTGGCCAAGGGCGGTTTCTTGCACAAGAAGAGAGAGAAAAATAGAAAAAGGGAAAAACAATAGGAAAAAAATGCAAGAAAAATCGTGGGAGATTCTCTCTCCACAATTTTCTCTCTCCTCTCTCCTCCACCTCATCAACAAAGGGTTTTTAAAACCCCTTTTAAAAGGTCTCGGATGGGACCGATAGGCCCCTGCTCAGCCTTGCTCGCTGGTCTTGCCCATTGGTTTGAGTACCAAGGCCCCAAATTGGCCTATGTTGGAGATTCTTGGTATTTTAAGCCTTCTAGGACCCAAATAGATGCCAATAGGGGTGTTTCGTAGCATAGTTAACCATTGTTGCGAGGCCAACTATACATTGATAATTAATGTGGGCATGTTTGGATATATGGTGTGGTGTATCAATGTAGTCTGTGACATGAGATGGATTAATTATGAATATATACAAATGTTTTGCCACTCAATCAATGCTTATGTTTTGGAATAATCCAGGTACAGAACACCATGGTACGCACCAGATCCAGTGGTCGTGCCTGTGGTACCTCTCGTGGTCGACCACCCATTTTCCGTGGTCCTTGACCTGTGGGGTAATCCTCACATCCACCACCACAAGTGGATCATGATCCGGAGCATGTTTAGGGCAACCCACCCGTGAACGAAATCCCGGGTCCCCCACATATCATCACTCCTGGTGATGTGGTGACCTTTATATAACAGTTGCAAGGGGCCCTCCAGCAGCGGTTGCTTTAGCAACAACAAAAATTTATGGCTACTATACAACAATACTTGAACCCTGCACCTCAAGGTTAGCCTCCTAGAGGGGTTACTCCATAGGACCCTATAGTGGGGATATGTGTTGGAGTACAACTTGGAGGAACACCGCCTGAGGTTACACCTCAAGATCAACCAAGAGGTACCCCTCCAGTTCTACCATATAGCACTCCCCCATTTATAATGCCTCCACCCTATTCGTACTATCCACCTTATCATCCACCAGCCACTACTACGGCCAAGGTGGTGAAATCTTTTAAGAAGTACATGCCACCCACTTCACCAAAGTGGGTAATGACCTATTGGAACCGGATCGGTGGATCCAAGAACTAGATAAAGTATTTGACATAGTGGAGTGAACAGAGGCACAAAAGCTTATATGTGCAGGTTTGCAACTTAGAAATGAAGCTGATTCTTGGTGGAAAGCTTCCAAGCCTATATTGATGGCAACTCATCCAGAGCCTACTTGGGAACAATTCAAGGAATTGTTCTTATCAAATTACTATCCCAAAAGCTTTAGAGACTGTAAGGAGCCGGAGTTTATGGCACTAACTCATGGAAGCAAAATAATTCTGGAATATCAGTAATAGTTTGAAAGTTTGTTTTATTTTGCTCCTTGCTATAGAGGATAGCTGAAGAAAAATCCCAGAAATTTTTGAAGGGACTAAACACATCCATTGGTACAGTACTAGAGGTATTGGACTTAACTGAATATGCACAGATTGTGCAAAAACGAAGACTATGGAAGACAAGTAGAAGGGAGAGCCATCCCTTACACTAGGATTGTGGAAGAGGGCAAACCCATATGTTGATTCTGGTAGCTCGAATAAGAGCTTTCGTGGATCAAACTCTTATGGTCCCACCTATAGGCAGCCCTACAGGTCGTCGGGTTACCCTTCTCGACCGACTAGTGGACTGGGCACTACATCTTTCCACCCTAACACTAGTGTGGTGCCTACAGCTCCAAGATCCCCTCGTCTTCCGGTTGCACCATGAATAGTATAGAGAGCTCCTACACCGGTATAGTTATTGCCAAACTGATGTTTTAATTGCCATTCATACGGGCACTTAGCCAAGGATTTCCAGTACCCGGTCCCATCTAATCGGCCCCCTGTTCATAGACCTGCATTGACTTAAGGAAAGCAGCCTCAGGGTAGGATGTATGCCCTAATAGCTGAAGAGGCTGAAACCAGTACAGAAGTAGTTGCAATTACACTCTAATTAAAAGACTTATAATTAAAAATTTGAGTAACATGTTATACTTATATGCAATGCAATGCTATGTTTCTTATCTGTATCAGATACACTCGCATATGTCTTATTAGATTCCAGAGCTTCACATTCATTTGTGGCTAAGAGATTTGCTAAGAAGCTTAATGTGCCACCTAAGACCTTAGAATGCAAGTTAGTTGTTAGCACGCCTAACGGCATGGTGGAACAGTTGAAAAAAGTGTGTGGGCCATGTTCAGTTGAAATTAATGAAAAGGAACTGGATGCCTAGCTAATCAAATTTGCCATGCAGAATTTTGATGTCATTCTGGGCATGGATTGGTTGTCAGTTCATTGAGCAAATGTTATGTGTGCTGAGAAACAAGTTAAAGTGTTGGATGGTAAAGGGGAAGAGCTTGTATATCAGGCTAAAAGGTCAAAGCGACCTAGAAAGACTATTATTATATCTACCTTACAGGCGGTGAAATTATTAGAAGATAGATGTCAGGGCTACCTTACATCAGCAGTAAATGTGGATGCAAAGGTTACTTCACTGGATGAATTAGAGGTGGTCAAAGAATTCCCTGATGTCTCTCTAGAAGATCTAACTCAGCTACCCACTAATAGAGAACTGGAATTGCCATTGACTTAACTCCTAGAGCTGCCCCCATATCTAAAGCTTTGTATAGAATGGCACCAGCCGAATTAAAAGAGCTACAGGCATAGTTGTAAGATTTGTTGAAAAAGGGGTTTATACACCCAAGTGTCTTACCTTTGGGTGAACCAGTCTTATTTGTCAAGAAGAAGGATGGCAGTCTGTGTATGTGCATTGATTACCGAGAACTGAACAAGTTGACCATTAAGAAATGGTATCCATTGCCATGCATCGATGATCTATTCGATCAACTAGAAGGTGCTAGGGTGTTTTCAAAGATTGATCTCAGATCGTGTTATTACCAGCAGATAAAGGGTAGTGATATACCAAAGACAACCTTTAGAACCTGATATGGTCATTATGAATTCTTAGTGTTGTCATTTGGGCTAACCAATGCACCAGCTGCTTTTATGGATTTAATGGATTGAGTATTTCATGATATCCTCCATAAGTGGGTCATCATCATCATTGATGATATCTTGATTTACTCAAAGTTGGAAGAAGAGCATACGAAACACCTGAGAATGGTGTTACAGAGATTAAGAGAATAGCAATTATATGCCAAATTCAGCAAATACGAATTTTGGCTCAAGCAAGTTGGATTCCTAAGACACATGATGTCTGAGAATGGGATCGAGTCAGGCCCAGACAAAGTAAAATATGTAGTAGAGTGGGAAGCACCCAAGAAGGTAATAGAGATAAGAAGCTTCTTAGGTTTAACAAGCTACTATTGGCGCTTTATTGAAAATTTTTCTCGGATTTCAACGCTGATGACTAACTTGACTAGGAAAGGTGTAAAGTTTGAATGGTTAGAAGAGTGTGATAACAACTTTCAAGAGTTGAAGAAATGGTTAGTGTCAACTCCTATATTAACCATTTCAAATGGTACAAGTGGGATGACAGTCTATACTGACGCATCTAAGATAGGGTTGGGTTGTGTTCTCATGCAACACGGTAAGGTGATAGCATATGCATCCAGGCAACTCAAAGAGTATGAGAAGAACTACCCCACTCATGATTTACAATTGGCAGCAGTCATCTTTGCCTTGAAAATCTAGCGTCATTACCTGTATGGGGAGAAGTGTGAAATATACAGTGATCACAAAAGCCTTAAGTACTTCTTCACCCAGCGAGATTTAAACATGAGGAAGAGGAAATGTGCTACACCCGTGCCCTAATCAGGTCTAATTTGAACTATTGTGACAGGCCTCGGTTTGGAGATCGAAAGTACAACTGGGTTTTGGCTAACGGTTGCATATTGCCGAAGGGGTAGAGATGACCCCACATATTCATGCATTGCATGCCTGTCCAATTGGAGGGGATTCATACCTCCCGATCCCAGACGGTAAGTGACCCGACTCCCCACACTTGATTTTTGGCATGCATCAAAATTAGCGAATAGCCTTGAGCATGTCCGAGGGCAACCACCAGTGTAAGGCCAACCATGGGACAATAAGTTGTTAAGATAGGAAGTTATCTTGGCCACTGGAAATAAGCCATCGGAAGCAGCCTGGGCCTGGATCCGATGCCATTTTTGGTGGGTTGATAGGCTACTGTCGAGGTTCCGATGCCCGTGGTTTCAGCCACTCGCATCGTAAATGGTTTTGGATTATCCCAAATCATCCTCCACACCTTCCTCTTGATGTGGGCACCTTAGGGACCTAAATGTGTGGGTTCTTGTGCCACGAATTTCATTTTAACCTGATTGGTTCAAAAGAGGTCCAAACCAAACAAACCCTAAGGCCCACTTAAGTTATAAGTTGGGAAATGAGGATTCATTTCCTCATTTCCCTTGTGCCCAATGTAGGAGAGGAGAGAAAGAGGAGAGGAAAGAAGAAAAAGAGGAAGGAGAAGATTAGAGGCTTACCTTGGTGCCGGCTGTCGCCTTGTCGTCAGAATCGCTACCGGAGGTAAGTACAACCTCCTATGCCACTCTCTCTCTTCATTTCAACCAAGAAAAAGCTAGGTATGGATGGAATCTTGGTGTACAAATCATGTTAAGGTTGTAGGATGTGTATTCTACCCTCCCGATGTTGTTACCGAGCTTAAACCAAGCCCGATGAGCTCTGACAACATGTAATGCCAAAGACCAACTAGGGTTTCAATCATTTGATCAACCTATCTCCCAAATGGCTTGATAAAATTGGAATTTTCTTGGCTTACAATGATGCTAGAAATATCCCCTACAAACTCCACAGAACAAATCCTAGCAATCAGGCCCGAGCCGAAAAGCCCCAAATTAGTTGGACTGACCTGAACCATAATCGGAAACAGCCCACCGGATCCACTGGGTCTATTTTTGGTGGCATATTTCCAGTTAACATGTGAGCCTTACATGCTCTCTATTACCTCCACTGAAAACATGTCTAATATTTTTGATGGAAATGCCCTGTTTCCAGTGGTTGTTTTCGGTGACATTATTGTCATTAAGAGACAATGTCTGTACATTATATCTACCTTACAGGCGGTGAAATTATTAGAAGATAGATGTCAGGGCTACCTTGCATCAGTAGTAAATGTGGATGCAAAGGTTACTTCACTGGACGAATTAGAGGTGGTCAAAGAATTCCCTGATGTCTTTCTAGAAGATCTAACTCAGCTACCCACTGATAGAGAACTGGAATTGCCATTGACTTAACTCCTGGAGCTGCCCCCATATCTAAAGCTCTGTATAGAATGGCACCAGCCGAATTAAAAGAGCTACAGGCATAGTTGTAAGATTTGTTGAAAAATGGGTTTATACGCCCAAGTGTCTTACCTTTGGGTGAACTAGTCTTATTTGTCAAGAAGAAGGATGACAGCCTGTGTATGTGCATTGATTACCGAGAACTGAACAAGTTGACCATTAAGAAATGGTATCCATTGCCATGCATCGATGATCTATTCGATCAACTAGAAGGTGCTAGGGTGTTTTCAAAGATTGATCTCAGATCATGTTATTACCAGCAGATAAAGGGTAGTGATATACCAAAGACAACCTTTAGAACCTAATATGGTCATTATGAATTCTTAGTGTTGTCATTTGGGCTAACCAATGCACCAGCTGCTTTTATGGATTTAATGAATCGAGTATTTCATGATGTCCTCCATAAGTGGGTCATCATCATCATTGATGATATCTTGATTTACTCAAAGTTGGAAGAAGAGCATACGAAACACCTGAGAATGGTGTTACAGAGATTAAGAGAATAGCAATTATATGCCAAATTCAGCAAATACGAATTTTGGCTCAAGCAAGTTGGATTCCTAAGACACATGATGTCTGAGAATGGGATCGAGTCAGACCCAGACAAAGTAAAATCTGTAGTAGAGTGGGAAGCACCCAAGAATGTAATAGAGATAAGAAGCTTCTTAGGTTTAACAAGCTACTATTGGCGCTTTATTGAAAATTTTTCTCGGATTTCAATGCTGATGACTAACTTGACTAGGAAAGGTGTAAAGTTTGAATGGTTAGAAGAGTGTGATAATAGCTTTCAAGAGTTGAAGAAATGGTTAGTGTCAACTCCTATATTAACCATTCCAAATAGTACAAGTGGGATGACAGTCTATACTGACGCATCTAAGATAGGGTTGGGCTGTGTTCTCATGCAACACGGTAAGGTGGTAGCATATGCATCCAGGCAACTCAAAGAGTATGAGAAGAACTACCCCACTCATGATTTACAATTGGCAGCAGTCATCTTTGCCTTGAAAATCTAGCGTCATTACCTGTATGGGGAGAAGTGTGAAATATACAGTGATCACAAAAGCCTTAAGTACTTCTTCACCCAGCGAGATTTAAACATGAGGCAGAGGAAATGTGCTACACCCGTGCCCTAATCAGGTCTAATTTGAACTATTGTGACAGGCCTCGGTTTGGAGATCGAAAGTACAACTGGGTTTTGGCTAACGGTTGCATATTGCCGAAGGGGTAGAGATGACCCCACATATTCGTGCATTGCATGCCTGTCCAATTGGAGGGGATTCATACCTCCCGATCCCAGACGGTAAGTGACCCGACTCCCCACACTTGATTTCTGGCACGCATCAAAATTAGCGAATAGCCTTGAGCATGTCCGAGGGCAACCACCAGTGTAAGGCCAACCATGGGACAGTAAGTTGTTAAGATAGGAAGTTGTCTTGGCCACTGGAAATAAGTCATCGGAAGCAGCCTGGGCCTGGATCCGATGCCTATTTTTGGTGGGTTGACAGGCTATTGTCGAGGTTCCGATGGCCGTGGTTTCAGCCACTTGCATCGTAAATGGTTATGGATTATCCCAAATCATCCTCCACACCTTCCTCTTGATGTGGGCACCTTAGGGACCTAAATGTGTGGGTTCTTGTGCCACGAATTTCATTTTAACCTGATTGGTTCAAAAGAGGTCCAAACCAAACAGACCCTAAGGCCCACTTAAGTTATAAGTTGGGAAATGAGGATTCATTTCCTCATTTCCCTTGTGCCCAATGTAGGAGAGGAGAGAAAGAGGAGAGGAAAGAAGAAAAAGAGGAAGGAGAAGATTAGAGGCTTACCTTAGTGCCAGCTGTCGCCTTGTCGTCAGAATCGCTACCGGAGGTAAGTACAACCTCCTATGCCACTATCTCTCTTCATTTCAACCTAGACAAAGCTAGGAATGGATGGAATCTTGGTTTACAAATCATGTTAAGGTTGTAGCATGTGTATTCTACCCTCCCGATGTTGTTACCGAGCTCAAACCAAGCCCGATGAGCTCTGACAACATGTAATGCCAAAGACCAACTAGGGTTTCAATCATTTGATCAACCTATCTCCCAAATGGCTTGATAAAATTGGAATTTTCTTGGCTTACAATGATGCTAGAAATATCCCCTACAAACTCCACGGAACAAATCCTAGCAATCAGGCTCGAGCCGAAAAGCCCCAAATTAGTTGGACTGACCTAAACCACCATCGGAAACAGCCCACTGGATCCACTGGGTCTATTTTTGGTGGCATATTTCCAGTTAACATGTGAACCTTACATGCTCTCTATTACCTCCACTGAAAACATGTTTAATATTTTTGATGGAAATGCCCTGTTTCCAGTGGTTGTTTTCAATGACATTATTGTCATTAAGAGACAATGTCTGTACATTTTGGGGGTGACTTGTGTAGGTCCCTCCCGATGTTACTGATGTGTACTGATGTACGATTCCCTTTGTGTCTAGACAGTGACGCACACGTGCCCCAAAGCCAGAATTGATTGGATTGGTCGGTGGCCTTACTTGAACCCTAAAACAAACCAAGATCAACAAGGTGAGGGATGGACTGTGTTTATTTCTAAAATGTTTATTATCATTAAATTTCTCACATGTTTAGAATTATATATTTAATTGTAATTATTCAAATAGGATTATGATATGCTACATTGTCATTTTACAATTTTGATATGAATTGTATGGAAATATATGACAGAATCAGGTGTGGCTGAGGTGGTACTGGTACTGTGATCACCGTGTGTTTGGATGTGTGTGTGTGTGAGACAGAATCTAGTGTGTCTGAGGTGGTACTGGTGCCGTGACTGCCATATGTATGTTGCATTTATGCATTGATTATGTGCCTTAAAGTTAGTTGTAGTCGCAGGTTACACTTTCTGGCTAAGGTCTCGCTGGTATCGTGTACCCCAGGACTGCATTTGGAATTGGATATGATTCGTGGTCGAGGTCTTACCGGTGTTGCGTAGTCCATACTCAATTGTGATATGTATGCTAGATTAGGTAAACGATCGTGGGTTACATTTTGTGGTTAAGATCTCGCTTGTATCATGTACCCCAGGACTGTATTTAGAGATGGATTACACTTTGTGGCCGAGGTCTCTCCGGTATCGTGTAATCCATACTAATTGTATCATTATAAAGGCATGTAGTATATATATGGTTAGGTATCACTTCCTATGCTACCCACCCTTGCCAATTGGGGTTGATGTGTTGGATAACCTATTGTGATATATTTGATGTGCCTTTCCGAAGTGCCACTCCCGCAGTACGATGTGATTGTTATCAGAGGTGGGAACTTGTCCGGCATGGCCAATGTGTTACCGGTGCTGTGACTACCAGAAGGGCATTATCAGGGATTTGCTGGGTGACCCATGGACGTATACGGGGACTGACAAGCTTCTAATCACAGCTAGGGTTTGTATCCTTTCGTAGTCGATGGCAATTCCAAGATGAAGGATACAACCTAATGTGCCGTAGTAGCATTTACCAGACTTAGTTTGTATTGTTAGGTGGATAATAAATAAATGGACTGCATCACGAGCATCATGGATTATGTGTTTAATTTTCACAATCATGCATCATAAATTTTTATTGCTATTATCTTATTTGGATGTGCTTGACCCCACCCCTCACTGAGCTAGTTGGAAAGCTCACCCCACGTATACACCCCTTTTTAAATGATGATGCAAGTACTGTGGTTCCCATGGCTGGTGACCCAGTATCTTCTAGGTTGAAGTATGGTGTGAGAACTGGTCGATGCTAGAAGTAGAGGAGCACGATCAGGACTGTGCTTACGCCGCACCATGAGATTGTACATCATATTTTAATACTTCTGGGTATAACTATGGATTTTATATTGTTTTTTAGATTATATTATATGTCATGGATGAATGTAACAGAATAACTCTATTATCACTATTATATTACCATTAGATGTTTTTCCCATTTTATTTATGATTCCGCTACAATACTTTGATTCCGCTGCCTATGTTGGTTTGTGTTGTAAGATTGTGAAAATGTTAAGGTACTGCTATTAGAGATCCTGGTAGGTTTGTAAGATAGGTACGTGTCTTACTCACACCGTCAATATTCCTAATGGTAAGTTGGGTCTACTGGGAATGGGGTGTGACAAGATGGGTTGAACTGATGAATGACTATGATTGTGATATTCAGTATAACCCAGGCAATGCTAATGTAGTGGTTGACGCTCTAAGTCGGAAGGCTCAAACTGTATCACTTTCGTACTTGGCTATCAGTCTACAATTTATACAAGAGGCAATGTTAATGGATGAAATCCTTCTATATGAGGGAGTAACTTTGGAGCTAGAACATTAATCAGATGATATTAAGTAGTTGACTATATGCTTGTTAGCCTTACAGGTGCATCCATCCATCAGACAAGAGGTGATAGCAAAACAATCATTGGATCCTAAGCTGCAAAGGATCATGTTGCAAATTCAAGAGTAGACAATGAATGACCCTGACTTCACAGCAACCAATGATGGGGCATTACTATTTCGGGACAGGTTATGTGTGCCTAACGACATGGAGGTACATTATAAGATTGTGAAGGAAGCGTACAGTTCTGAATACTCACTTCATCCTGGAAATACAAAGATGTATAAAGATATTAAATAAAACTATTGGTGGCTAGCAATGAAGGCTATATTGCCTTGTATGTGGCAAAGTGTCTCGTGTGCCAAAAGGTCAAGGCAGAAAGGCATCAACTATATGGCACTTTTCAGCCACTCTCCGTACCAAAGTGGATATGGGATAGGATCACCATGGATTTTATCAAGGGACTACCCCATGCACCCAAGGGAGGATGCAATTTTGGTGGTAATTGACAGGCTTACCAAGATTGCTCATTTTATCCCGATCAGGACCAATTACTCCATGGATAAGTTAGGCCAACTTTATATGGATATTGCATGAAGTACCAGTAAGCATTGTGTCAGATAAAGACCCAAGATTAACATCTAGATTTTGGAAGAGTCTCCAGCAAGCCTTGGGGACACAAGTGAATTTGAGTACTGCTTTTCATCCACAGACCGATGGGCAATCAGAACATACCATATAGACACTGGAAGACATGCTCAGGGCCTGTGCATGGGAAATGAGTGGAAGTTGTGAAGAATACATCCCTCTTATGGAGTTTGCTTATAATAACAGCTATCAACTACCATTGGGATGGCTCTGTATGAGGCATTATATGGCAGAAGGTGTAGAACGTCCCTATATTGGGATAAAGTAGGTGAGCGACGGATGCTTGGGCCAGAGATGATACAGATGACATATGACAAGGTCAACGTCATTCAGGAAAGAATTAAAGCAGCTCAATCATACCAGAAGAGCTAGGCGGACAACCGCAATAAGGACATTGAATTCCAAAAGGGGAGAAAGTGTTCCTCAAAATCTCTCCTATTAAAGGGTTGCATAGATTCCATAGGAAGGGCAAGCTTAGTCTGAGGTATATTGGTCCATTCAAAATCTTGGATCAAGTTGACTCCGTAGCTTATATGTTGGTTTTTCCGCCTTCTCGCAGTAATGTTCACAACATGTTCCACGTGTCTATGCTAAAGCGGTACATCCATGATCCATCACACGTGTTGCCTATGGAACTTGAATATTTAGAAGCTAATATAACCTATGAAGAGCAGCCCACTGAAATCCTAGATCAAAAAATAAAGACTCTTCGCTACCGCTCCATCGCCTTTGTGAAAGTTCGATAGGTCCATCATTCACTTGAGGAAGCATCTTAGGAAAAAGAAGATGACATTCATGCCAAGTATCTTCATCTTTTTGGACAATAAGGTACTACAATTTTGAGGACGAAATTTTTAAAAAGGGTGGGTAAATGTGATATCCTACTTTCTAAACCTGGTCTAATTTCCCAATTGGTTCAGTTTGGACTTGCAGGACCTGAACCCAAGCGAGCCACGACAGGTACTTTATGGGGCATGGTGGCAAGGGTGACTCTGAACTCAGGTTGGCCAAATGAGCTAGAGTCAATGCCTAGTGAAGTCCGTGTACCCAGGCCATACACTTATACGTACCATGAGACCATGTATGCATAATAAAGATACGTAGCCATATTTTATACTAAGTATGCATGTTGATTGATTTTTTAGAGTAAAATATGTGTCAGGGCCAAGCCCCATCAAAAATCCCAATGTTTAGGTTAAGTTTTGGCCGACTGGTGGGTGGTCATAGGTGTGTCGGACCCACCAGTGTGACCTACCACTCTGGTCATTAGATGTTTTGACTTCACTATAAATAGCATTTATTACCTTTCTTTCACCTCATTTATTGTTTTACACGGTGGGTGAGAAAAGTAAAGAAGAGAGAGAAAAAAGAGAAAGAGGAGAGAGGAAGGAAGAAGAAAATGGAGAAGGAAGTGATTGTCGTGCATCGTCGGGGTCACATCTCTTGAATCCGACACTGGAGTAACAATCCTCGTCTCGAGATCTATGATTTGAGGTGAGTAAAGTCCACATTCCTTAAGCTCTTATGAAACACTAGGTGAAACCCTTCGATTTGGGTAGCAATCCTTTGGATCTTGTTATGATCTCTTGAGAATGTGAATCTAAGGTTTAATAAAGGTTCTATACATTGTTCATGAAGGATTTAAAGGAATACTTGCAAGATTTGTGGAGCATTTGTTGATCTCTTGAACTAAAGAGAAGATTTGGGGTTTTGAAGTGATTCTTGAGCAAAGAGGTAAGATCCACGATTAAGACTTTAGATCGACATTTAGATCTATATTGGAATCATGATTTGGAGCCTTAGATTTGTGAAAAATGTGGTCGAATCGACCTATAATGGTTTCCCCAAGGTGGGATGAAGAATAAAAGAGAACATCAAAAATCCCGGTTCTAACTAGTGGGTGTCTGGGAATGATCGGGCCCACTAATCCAGTGCCCGCCTGTCCTAGGTAGGCTGCTGGCTCAACTAACGAGCAAGATCAGTGGGTGACCTAGCCCACCGGTCCAGACAGTGTTGTTGGCTCGACAGGCGAACAAAACCGATGGGTGACCTGGCCCACCGCTTCTTGCCAGTCGGTCCAAGCAGTGTCCCTGGGTCTTGTGGCGAGCAAGGACTGGTGGGTGCCTTGCCCGCCAATTGACCCACCTATCCTAATTTTCAGGTTTCGATTGGGCCCAAATTTGTTGGGTATCCTTCTTTAGTGATTTTAAACATGTTAGGATCATCATACCTCATTGATTATGACCCTAAAGTGGAGATATGCTAAACCCAACTCTTTTTATAATAGGTTGTACTAGAGACTCATGTTATCGCAGGCTGGATCTTTCTCGTACCAAGGGTGATCTTTGTACAAAACTAGGTAAGTGGGAAGAGGACATTGCATCATGTCATTCTGGTTGTAGACTAGCCATGTCATCATATTATTATTGTGTAGACTAGTCATCCACGTATGCCATTACATGCATTGATGTGTGCATTGTGAAATTTATTTATGACTTGACATGCTGATATCTTAAATTGTTAAATTCTTATTCTTGCCTTGTGATATAAGATGGATGACTACAAATTATTGGATATGATGCTTTGCTAGACTAGATGTCGTAGTCGGCTTGGACACGAATGCATTGTTGGTCTATGGAATGGGACACGGTGGCACTATATAGTCGTACTATCTCATATAGAAGCATGCGATTAAGAATGACATATCCCTGTGCTAGCAGGGGTTCATGTGTTGGGTATATTAGGACTGTCAGTAACTTTGGTGATATAATAAGAGGGCCAATCGTACTGCTTTTAATTTAATGTCGTTGTGGTTTGGCAATTTACTTTAATGTCGCTCTGGGGGAGCATTTTACTTTAATGTCACTGTGGGTTGGCACTTTACTTTTTGGTATCATTGGTTGGCCTTCTCCTGTAACCCTATGGGCATATCGTGGGATGGGGTTCGCAACTCATACCCAAAGCATACATGCATGGTGGTTGCGAGTAGCACATGACTTATGACTTAGAATTGTTGTCTAGGTGGACCAAGATAATAAAATGAATTGCATGGATATAGGTTCATTTTTATTGCACATACTTGTTTGGTCTTTCTTTTCACTTACTGGGCTAGTGAGTTCATCCCACGTGCACACCATTTTTAGTTGATCTTTCAGGTTATTCGACCAAAGAGCTAGAGTCAGGACCCACCGTGAAATTTTCAGTCCAGGACTGGTAGGTCCCTGAAGATCACGGGAACAGGGTCAAGTGTCAGTACAATTGTTGTGCTGCGAGTCAACAACATTGATACCATACAGGGATTCCTTTTTATTATTTTGAAAATGTTACCCCTTTTGTGCTCTGGATGTTTAAATTGTATTTCTTGTGTATATATCATACCTATGGGCACAAATGTAAATGTATTATGTAATACAATTTGGGTATCAATAGTATTGGGATATTTACAGGTATGTATATGTAAGACTTCCACTGAGATACAGATTTTACTTGACTTACCATGTGTATCTTGTGTTGTGGTTACTGCATCAGATGATCCTGACAGGTTTTGGATTAACAGGTGTTAACTCGGTCACCGATCCGATTTTATATGGAACAGGGCATTTCAAGAGCTGTCTTAACTTGAGAAGGTGGATTAACCAAATTGACCTTATCATCCTTGATATGAGATCCCAGAGCTACAATATCAGTGGAGGATGTGTAAAATTGTTGATGAATTGTAACAGCAATGGGTTGATCAATCTTGACCCCAGGAAGCACTCTTGAATTCATTCTAGAATCCTAATCAGTCAAAGGATGGATAGAGACATGATTCAAACCCTCATAAGGCCCCCACAGAGGTGGGAGTAATCTATAAATAAGAGGATCCAGTTGGTGGTATATAGCCAAAAATAACGGTCGAGCATTTAAGAGCATCATTCAGTTTATAAGTGGGGATAAAGTCATATCAGATGTATACAGTAGTGAGGGAAAAGGTTCAAAAGATTTTTCCATAAATAAATTAGCCATCACAGAATCATCATAATCTTCTAAGAGTCCTTTGGAAGATGCCTTTGCACCAACACTCATAACAAGGGAGTAGTAGAGAAAAGAGGTACACAAGTGCCTTTGGATCCCAACATATCATAGAATCAATCCCAGTAGCCTTTAGAGAAGGAGTGTCAATATGCATGGAGCAAGAAGCATCAAAGATATTCAACTTACATCCAATGGGGATCCTAGCCCCCGAGTTTCAAAAATTGGACATTAATGGCAAATTCAGCACATTATCAAAACACCCACGAGGGAGAAGTCTAACAGAAGAGTCCTTCATGAAGGGAAAAAATTGGTGTCACGTAAATAAGACCACACCTCAAGCATACAGAGAAAAGCTCAAACTTTAAAGCCACATAGCTCACATCACCATTAGAGTTCCTGTTTTGGATGATAGACAAACAAGCGCTCATTTTTTGAATAATACTTTAACCCAAGCAGTGAAATGGGGAAGCCCAATCTCCATTGGATTAAGAAAGGTATCAGTAGCCTTGCCAACACAAGAGACAACTTGTTTTATGGCATCACCAAAGAAACAGTTTTCAGGGATACCAAAAACTTGTTCCCAAATAGGAACAAACTCTTGTTCCATATCATAATACTCATCATCTAAAGAGTGGAAAACCAAATGCATTGGGGATCAATTATACCACCACAAAGCAGAATGAAAAACTAAATCCCTAGTCTCAGTGGTCTAGAAGTCAACAAAAATGTTCCTTATAAAAACAACAAATATAAGAAACCCCTCTAGGTTCCCAAAGAGAGACAAGGAAAGAACAGAGATCATCTTTGCAAGGTTTAGGATACCTAACAATATATCCAAAGAACGTGGTAGGAGATGCAAGACACCACCTGTTAGAGGAACTACCAATATCAGCAACCCCAAATATAGGGACATCAGGAGTGAGAAGTTGAAACTAGTTCCTTGTACTTCGAAGCTCGCCAGATGGAGTGAAAGGGATGAGACTGTAGTGAAACAACTCTTCCAAAGTGAGCAGATTGAAGTGATATTTTATTAACCAGTGCAGGAGCAACACATAACCCACTAAAGGAGCAGACCCAAGGATACCGAAAGCGGGGGGATTCAAAGCCATGAGTAAAGGGCTAAAAGGGTGAGAGTGTCGATAAGAGGAAAGGGGTAAATAGTTTCACACCCTACTCCCACTAGGATACCAGCAATGTGAATAGGACACTTACCCATTATATATCTCTACCAGGATCTCTGATAGAAGTACCTTATTCGTCATAACCAAAACACAACTAAACCAACTAAAATAAATGCAGTGAAAATCAGAGTATATATAATCAAAATCAACTTAAACCAATTGGGGAAGAAACTAACGTTAGGCATATTACATAACATGTTTTATCCTTCACAAAAATTCATCAAGGCATGAATATAATATTCCACAAGTTATCATCCAAAAATATGGCATTGGAGAAGTCGGTAACTTCACCCTCAGCTCAAGGTGCAACATATAAACAAGTATCATAAGCACAATTTGGTTCGTGCTCCGTTGGCTCTGGTGTTCATCAGTCACCACCATACTCAGCCATGTAGGAGGAGGTGTCACTGCCCATGGCAGAATGGTACTTGTATCATCATCTAAAAAGCAACACATATGTGGTGTGAGATCCAACTAGCTCAAGGAGGGATAGGGTTCATGCAAGCATACACAGATAAGAAACAATACGAGAAAATAATGCAATTCTTTTCATTTCAATCACCTAGCATACAACTAAGTCAGGTTCATGCAACTACGATGCATTAGGCATTATCCCTGGTCCTGAAAATCGCACTTCGATCACCCAGAGATACAAACCCTAGTCATGATTAGGAGGTTGTCGGTCCTAGAATATGATTGTCAATCACCTAGTAAACCCCTGATAACCCCCTCCTGACAGTCATGATATCAAAATTATCATCAGCCATGCCGGACTAGTTTTTACCTCTAGCAACAATCGCATTATATCACGGAAGTGGCATTCCAGAAGGGTTCATCGAACATACCACGATGGATTATCTAACACCTCACCCCTGTTGGCAAGGGATCATAGCATAGGGATGTAGACGTATCCATAATAATCTATATACCTTTAATAGTGATACAAGTAGTATGGAGTACGATAACCAAAATTATGATCGGCCACATCGCATCCATATCCAAGCCTATCTAGTATACATAAGGTTTAGTATAGGATACACTATACCGGAATTACCATCGGTCACATGACACACTCATTTTCAAGTATGACCATATCATTTATGGTACCAAAATTACCATCAACCACATAGCATATCTATAGTTAAATTTAACTCTAATGCACACCAAATAAATGATGCAATCACCATCAGCCACACCGCATATCCATACTTAAATATAACTCTAATGCACACCAAATGCATGATGCAATCATTCACACGATGATTATGATACCAGAATCCCCTCGGCCACACCGAATCTTGTTTACACAACTAAATCATATCAACAATTTATAAATAAATAAGCATGTTATATAGTTCAAACATATGAAATATAATTAAAATAATGACACATGACTGCTATGGCATGCATACAGTTCTAATAATTAAAACACTCCAAAATAAGTTCAGACCACCACTCACCTTGTTTGTTGACCGGGTGATTTAATTTCCCAAGAATAGACACCCGAATCAAACCCCGCCAGGCCTCACCGAATGTGATCATCTCTGTCATTGTTGCAAAGGTAAACAAGCATTAACACGCGTACGAAAGTACATAAAAGGGTCCCCTAGAACATCCCCCAAAATTGTTCAAAACTATAAATTTGACAATATAGTAGACTCACTAGTAGATGTCCACCTGTTGATGTCCATTCCTACCGGTGGTCATAGCGATGGTTCTGGCAAAGACCAAATAGGTCTCAAACACTCACCGGTGAATGGCCACCAGTTGATGGCTCCTCTTATTGGTGGTCCTATAAATGGGTATGATAGAGACCAATTTGGCTTCACATAACCACCATTGGCTATCAACCCTACCCTTGGATTCCTATTGGTGAACATCCTAGAAATTGTTGAACTTCTCAAGGCTTCATCGCCTTGAGTCCAACAGTCAAGATTCGTTTCATAGGGTTTGTAGAGGGTCTGACCACCTTCCATTTAAGCTCGGCTAATCATATTTCCACCAAGCGATTTGGGAGTTATGCAGATTACATGATCGAAACCCTAACCTCCTATTCGGGACAAAATGGACACAAAGCTCGGGGTAGCTCACTTTGAGCTCGGGAATCATGTGAGAGAGTGCATGCCCGCTATCTTGACCATTGAAAGTTACCAAGGTCAAGGTATATCCCTCCAACCCGGAAAAGCTTCTGTTCACAACCTACCCAAAACTCAAAAATGAAGAGGGGAAAGGTAGGAGAAGGTCCTCTTACCTTCAAGAGCAACCGGTATCAAGAAGGGGGTGGCCGGACGGCTTCCTCTTCCTCTTCTTCTTCCTCTTCCTCTTCCTTCTTCTTCTCCTTCTTGTTCTCCTTCTTTCTTTTCCTCACACGTTGGGTTCAGGTGGGAAATGATCCACCTTATGTATAGGAAGAGGCATTACGGCATGTTTGCCTTTGCTCTTGGTCTCGGCCAAGTTTGACTCAACCCGGTGGTCGGGCCACTTGGATCCACCACCTTGGATTCACAACGTGTGTAAGTCACTAGGGTAGGTTCCATCTACTGTGGGAGCATAAGTGGAGTTGGTCACAACGCACGTAGCTGGTCCCACAGGCAAAGAATGTAGTTCAGCACTACAAAACCCACCGGCTGATGCCCACCAATAGATTTATATTCCTATCGATGGTCCTACTAGTGGTCAGTACAGTGGTTGTACTTTGTTGGTTTTCAGCCCTCTTTTCTCAACAACTATGGGGTTCCCTAGGGATTTGTGCAAGTTCTTTCCATGTCATTTGCACCATGCAAGGGGGTCAAGCAAGGAGGTGTTAGCTCTTCGCTTAGACTTGGAAGGTTTGAGTCCCTTCCAGTTCGACCAGTAAGCCCTGCACTGACAGGTAGTGTCATCCTTTCCCTCTACATAGTAAATTGTTGTGGGCCAAAAATCATTGGTGTTGTCAACATCCAAGGGAAGACCTATTACAAAAGTTCAAATTTGACCCGGATTAGGGTTTGGTGTAAGGAATAGTGTGCGTCTATCGTCCCCCCCCCCTCTCCAGAAAATAGTTGACATTAAACTAGAAACAAGAAATAACACTTTTTTCTAGTTTGATCCTTTGTTACCTTCTCTTCCCAATGGACAAATTCCTTATGTAGACAATCTGTTGGCTTCCAATATTAAGGTTGAATCCTTACTTCCAATAATAGATGGGATCTTGATAGACTTTCTGCCATCTTTCTTTGAATGTATGCAATGAAATCTCAAAAATCACCTTATCAAATGATGAAGATCAATTGCGTTGTCACCTTTCCAAAACTGGTCAGTTCTCTACCGAACTTGCATCCAAATATTTACTTAATTCCCATTTGTCTTCATCACAAGGGACAAGTGATCTGTCTCATGCCAATTCTCTCCCCCCTAATTGGTAGAATTTCCTATACTTACTTCATATCCACCCCAAACTCAGAGTCTTTCTTTGGAGAACTATGCAACGAGGAATCCTTCATATCCTTGTTAGAAAGATAATTGGAAAAAGGATAGATATTGACAAGGCTCTCTTTGGTATGATTTCTATTTGTATTTATTAATTATTTTTTAGAAATTATTTGTGACAATAAATTATGTGTCACAAATAGTATTCGTTTGGTTACTATTTATAAAAGAGATTATATAATGAGAAAATAGATTTCAGTTTTCACCTTCAACTTTGAACTTCGAGCGAGAGAGATGATAGGATTTGGGATTTTTTATTGGAAAAGTATAAAACATATTGAAGTTACCTATTTACCATTGATTTTAAATAGTTTAGCACACGTGCTCATTTAAGGTAGCAAAAATCAACATAAATGATTTGTTACCACAAATCAAAAATAGCTTGAGAGCATTTTGTGATTTGTGATTTATTCTAATTTATTATAAATAGAAATAAGTGCTATAAATTATACCAAACACTTGTAAGAATAGAAATAAGTCAAATAAATACAAATAGAAATCAAACCAAAGAGAGCCTAAACCATGTGTTTTTTGTTGATGTGATTCAGAATATATTTACCATCTGTTTATTTCTTGCCGATTTACTTCACGAATTTGAGCAGGTACTCCTTTGGGTTTACGGCCATATTGCATTGCTGCTAACTCTCTAGTGCAGTTGTTAAACACATCATCCTCAATTCTCACTTGAATTCTGTAGATCTTAAATGGTGCTATTTTTAAAAGTCTACAGATAGCTTTTGAGATGGGATGAATATCAATAAAGTTTAGACTTCATCTAAAGGCATACTTTGTAACTTATTCCACAAGTTTGGACTTCATCCAAAGACTTACTTCAACTTATTCCACAACCAAACTCTGGAACGTGGCCACGGCACACTTTCCAAACTTTCTGGGACATTTATTGGAAATTCAGATCTGTATCGTTTCTTTATAAGCGTATTAGTAGTCTCCATGTAATGCAGGTTATTTTGAATGTAGCTAATAGTAAATTTGATACTGTACTAGTATGAATAGCTTATGTTCCCAACTTCACGTGACGAAATACATTTGATTCTCAGATTGCTTGATCTACAACCAGAAAAGATGATAGTGCTTGGAATGAAGAAATATATCACATGATCTGTAACTCCAATGAGGATCCTATCTCCCGAGTGATGGCTGCACGTCCTCAGTTCAGAATTTACATATACAGCTCGGTATATGTTAAAATGTACCATTTGCAGAAGGGAGACATCACAAGAGTTGATAAATTAGCAGCATATGCACATTCCAAATAGCATGGACAACATAAGAATAGCAAGAGAGGTAATCAAGCCACTAAAATACAGTTCATAGGGTGAGATCAAGCCACAGTTTCAGATGGTGTTATCTCCGCATGACACGGTTGCGTTCTCGTTTACGGAAACGGTCAAGCATGAACTCATCTGTAGCGGCTTGCCTCCGACCAGCTGCATCAATGTTAGCACCATCCACTGGTCTAGTTCCCATGCCATTATCCTGCACACCTTTGTCCTTGTATAGCTCAGGATGATCTGCATACATCACACTTTTTAATCAGTGAAGAATAAAAAAGGAGTGAGAATCTATGACCACCACAACATAAAAACAAGATGACTCTAGCTATTTACGGTATTAACAACGCAATGTTCAATGCATCTAAATTGCAGAGAAAAACTGAATTCTGGAAGAAGCCAATTAACAATAGCTGAGACAAAAGGAAAATCAATATAATCAAGAAGTTAAGACAACCAATTAGCTGAGACTAAATAACCTCTCCGAAGTTTTTCTGCATAATCCCTCCCACGTTGGAAATAATCTGCACTGTAACTTGAGGGGATGTTCAACTCTGATTTAGCCCGACCTACGAGTCTCTTTTCTTGCAGAAGCTTTTTTGCAGCCTCTGTTTCCTCAATATTTCTCAATTTGTATCTAGAACAGTAAAGTAATAAGAAATAAGACCGGTGACATAAGAAGGGGAAAGGAATTTTTCATAATCTACAAAAATGAAAAGGCCAAATGACCATGTCAAACTTTCTTCTCTCATTATCGATTTATCTAGTTCAGTATTTTATCGGTGTGTTTGTAAACTGGGATTACACCACTGGTGCAAAATTGTTAATCATAAAATGGCAAATTTGCCCTAGGACAGATACAGATATAGATACATAGATGAGGATAATGAGTAATGATCAACATACTCAATGGGGAGTTGAATTTCGGCAATTCCAGTAGTCCATTGAGTAGAGCTTTCTTCTGAGTTCCTCTTTTTAACCTGAAAGTGAAACAAGTAAAAAAAGCTCATGATCCTAGGATGATGCCTGTCCTCAAAAACCAGGGAGAAAATAAGTATGTCAAACAATTAAACAACCAACAATAGTTTCTTAACCAACTATGAAGACTATAACTTAAGAATAGTAATAATGGAGGACATGATTGTGTATATGCAACAACAAGCACAGGAGAGACGTGATTAGAGGTATATTACCAAAAACTAGTGGGTGGCAAAACCTGACACCACTCGCTAACCCGACACAAACATGACCTGATGGTTCTGTGTTCAGGTTGGGTTTTACATGTGTATATGCAACAAGCACAGGAGAGACGTGATTAAATGGATATAGCCACAACCTATTGGGTGGCAAAAGCTGACACAACTTGCTAACCCGACACAAACATGACTCGATAGTTGTGTGTTCAGATTGGGTTTTACAGTTTGGGTCAGATTCGAGTTGAACCCAACTGACACAAAGTTTTCAGGTCGAATTCGGGTTGACCCACTATGATCAGAAATCAAAATCTAGAATAACCTGAAAACATATTTAATTCCATTTTTTTAGGGTCTGTGATGGAGGGCCGGTAAGGATAGGGAAGAATTCCCTGAAGATGGGTCTCAGAGTTGCAAGGGAGAGGAAGAAATCGCACTAAGAAAGTGGGGGGGGGGGGGGGGGGGGGAAGAAGAATCACACAAAGCCCTCAGGCTCTCAACACTCAAAACTCAATTCATCATTCTATTCTCTAATTATTCCATCAGTTACAAGCATATTAAATAGGCAAATAAAAGACTCCAACATGGAAACAAATCCTAAAAGGAAACTAGTTCAAAACAAAAATAGGAAACTAACTCAATCTAATAAATTAAGAAACTAATATCTCCTACATATCCTACTTGAAATAAAAGATTACATAATATTCCCGATTAAATAAGATTTACTAAAATCCGACTAGACTAAGTAACCAAATATGGATTGGCCTCATCTCTATCTAGATACCCAGATAGGTTTGGATAGGTCCATGGGTGTGCATCTACATCAACTCCCACGATGTTGAAAAAAACTTGTCCATGAGTTTTGTAGAACTGGAGAATCAACACCAATCGGTTAACATCCATCCTTGCCTGTATGAAATCACCATCGAAACCAAGATCGAACGGTATGAAATCCACGACGCGAAGTTCATTGTTGAAGTGGTGACTCGAAAAAATGAAATTGATAGGTTCACTAAAGAGATCAACCGACTTAAATTTTTCCACAAGTTGATCTTCAACTTCCAACGGTGCCATCTCATCTTCTACCACTAGTGATTCATCTTTTGGTTCGTCTACCTGTCATTTAACGGCTGAGATCACATGGTTGAAGGTAGAGATGTAGAGTGTGCTAGGGATTTGCTATCCGTGCAAAGTCGTTTAGCCTCATCGAGTTTCTCTAGCATCAATTGCATTTGTTGACGGATATCCAATAAAAGATCTAGATCCATTGCCTAGGTTGTTGGAATCACTATGGATGGATACTCCAAATAAATAGAAGTTGAGGAGATGATGACAGAACTGTAAATATTGAGGTTCAACTCTCTTTTTGTAGAAGTTCAACTTGAAACATAAAAAGAAGAGGACATAACGTATGAGGGGGACAGGGGTATACTTGGAAAGGTAAGAAAAGAGGGTGAAGAGGTAATAAAAAGGTGGGGTAGGGATATAATTGAAAATAAGGAAAATATGGGGATAAAAGAATTAAAGAGAAACAGAGGGGCAAAGTGGGGAAATCCCACAATTTAAAGAGAGAAAGGGAGAAAAGGGTTGTCGAGGGTGGGTTTGGGATTACCGACAAGAAGAGAGTTCTTGCGATGGAACCAGCAGTTTCTCCGGCGATGGCTTCTCAGCAGGGAGGACTTCGAACAACAAAAAAAAAACCAGGTATGATTCTGCCTCTCTCGCTCTTCTCGTCTTCCCTTCTCCTTCTTCTATCTTCTGCGCTTCTTCTCTTTTTTTTTTTTGGATTCTGCTTGCTGTTGTTGATTCTTCGTCGACTTCCTCTTTTTTCTTTTTTTTTTCACTTGCTACTGGCGGAAAGAGAAAGAGGAGGCGGTGGGATTTTGCTGGTTGGGAATCAAAGGGAGGAGAAAAGGGAGGGATTAGGGTTGGAGTTTCAACAGGGTTTTTTTTTTTTTTTTGTTGCTCTCAGTCACGGTAGGACCAAAACAGAGAATGGGGAAAGGAAGAAGAAAGATGGGAGGAAAAAGGGGAATGGGATCTTCGCTATGATACCAATTGATTGAGGGCCAGTAAGTATAGGGAAGAATTCCCTGAGATGGGTTTCAAAGTTGCAAGGGAGAGGGAGAAATCACACTAAGAAAGGGGGGGGGGGAAGAAGAATCACACACAAAGCCCTCAGGCTCTCAACACGCAAAACTCAATTCATCATTCTATTCTCTAATTACAAGCATATTAAATAGGCAAATAAAAGACTCCAACATGGAAACAAATCCTAAAAGGAAACTAGTTCAAAACGAAACTAGGAAACCAACTCTAAATAGGAAACTAACTCAACCTAATAAATTAAGAAACTAATATCTCCTACGTATCCTACTTGAAATAAAAGATTACATAATATTCTCGACTAAATAAGATTTACTAAAATCCTATTAGACCAAGTAACCAAATATGGATCGGCCTCATCTCCGTCTAGATACCCAGATGGGTTTAGATCAGTCCATGGGTGTGCATCTACATCAGTTTGACATTTCCAACTCCACAATTAATGATGAAAATTAGTCTCTTAATGTTTGTATATTTATAAAGATATTTTTCAGAATTTTTTAATTCATATTTTTAAATTTGAAAGGAGAAAAATAAAAGGAAGAACAATAAGGTATACTAGGGCAGGTTATCTTCAAGATTATGCCCAATGTCTTTCGTATCAGATATGTTATCGTGTCAAATCATATTGTATTAGAACAGGTTATGCTAGTGTCAGGGTTGAATGACCCAATTAAATTTTTGGTCTATGTTCAGGATGGGGTACATTCGACCCGAATACAAATTTGATCCAACTCAAACATGACAAGACCAAACCCATTGCCACTCCACCACGACCTTTGACGCTGAAAAGGTATAGGGACAAGGCTATGATTGCTACAGACTATTCTCAAAGCAATGCTGACCACACTTTGTTCATTAGGAGATCTAATGGAAAGATTGCTATATTGATCATCTATGCAGATGATATTGTTGTTACAGGTGATGACCTTGTAGAGATTTCTCACCTCAAGATATACCTAGGCGAGGAATTTAAGATTAAAGATCTTGGACAGCTTCATTAGTTTCTTGGTATTGAAGTTGCCCAATCTTCTCATGGAAATTGGAATTTAGTTGTCTCAACAAAAGTATGTGCCTCACCTTCAATCTGAGACAGGTATGTTGGAATGCAAGTCGACAGATACTCCTATTGATGCTAATTGGTCACCTGGTTAGCAAGAAGGTAATCCTATGGATATGGGGAGATATCAGAGATTAATAGGGCGTTTAATTTACTTTTCTCATACACGCGCCGACAAAGCATGTCGTCAGCCTTGTTGGCAAGTACATGCATGATCCTTACTCCTTACACATGGAAGTCATGTTGCACATTCTTTGTTACTTAAAATGTGGCCCAGGACATGGCATCCTTTTACTCCTCATGATCATCTTCAGGTCGAGGCCTGCACGGATGTTGATTGGGAAGATTCACCTACCGACCGCAGGTCTACTACTAGTTATAGCACTTTTATTGGTGGTAACCTTGTTGCTTGGCAAAGCAAAATGCAAGCAGCCATTGCTTGGCCTAGTGCTGAAGCTGAGTTCCGTGCTATGGCCCATTGGCATTTGTGAGCTTCTATGGCTTCATGGTCTTCTCACAAATTTGGTTGTTCATGTTACTCTTATGCATCTATTTTATGATAGCAAATCTATCATCTGCATTGCTCACAACCCAGTCTGGCATGATCGAACAAAGCACATGGAGATTGATCGGCACTTCATCAAAGATAAATTGGATATAGGTCTTATCATTGTTCCTTTTGTTCCCAGCAATGAACTATTAGCCGATGTATTTACCAAGATTCTTAGTAGTAAGATGTTTTATCCTATTATCTGCAAGTTAGGAGGGCATATGTGATATCTATGCACCAGTTGAGGGGGAGTGTTGTAAATGGGAACAAGGGTAGAATTGTGATGTATCTGAGCTACGATGGATCGACCCAAACCCGCTGCAGAACTCGGACTAAGAACCAGATCCAATTTGGGATCAACGTTACTGATTTGGGTTCAAGTTTATTATAATATTCGGATTTTATTTTATTTGTAATATTTTATTTTTAGGTAGTTTCTAAATATGTAAGGAAGTTTCCAATTTGAGTCCTTTGTTTCTAGTTCTATTAGTCCAGATTTTAGGAGATTTTAATTTTATTTTAGTCTCAGACTTTAATTAGGAAGCTTTAATTTTATTTTATTATAAATTTGGCATGTAACCCAAGTTATGGAATAATTGATTGAAGAATAATGAGTTATATTTGAGCCTGCATGGCTGTCTTCTTCACCCCCCCCCTCCTTCCATCTTTGTGAGATCTCTTCCCTCCCTCCTTCTCTCTCTTATTTCCTCCTTGTCCAGCGAGACAACCCCCCCTTCTTCCTCTTCTTCTTCTTCTTCCTGCAACCTCTCTATCTACCCCCTCTTCTTCCCTGTGATGTGGAGTCACACCTGCAACAGAACTGAACCTGCGACTACCACTGCTCCTGAAGTCCTGAAGCTTGTAATCAAAATCCTGCCTGATTCACAGGTCTGATCCCTGTTCTATCACCAGAATTCTTCTCCTCTCTCCTCTTCTTCTTCTTTATTTTCTTCCCTGTCTCTAGTTGTATATCCCTGCACGTAATTTCCACTGCCAAATCTGTTTCAGCAGTCCTAGATCTTGCAATCACTAGTCGTTTGGCCGTATGGTTGCTTGCAATCAAGAGGCCTGGAGATTACAAAGCATTACCCAAGATTTCAGATCAGAAGAAGCCCTGTTTGCTGAGATTCTTCCCCTAGGGCCAGCGCCTCTGATTTCTGTCCAGAGGTTGAAGACAACCTCACAATCGTGAGGGACTCAACCCCTTTGCTATTCTTCTTTCCAACTTTACCCTTCTCTTCCTCTATAATCCTCTTTAAGCCCTATCTAAGTCCCCTTCCTAGTTTACCCTTGAACAATAATCTAAATTCCCACTTGTGCCCACACTTCTAAACCAACCAATTTAAACATTAAGAACTTCCAGCTATTTACAAAAGTGTCATTCCACCCTTACGAACTTCAATCTAATTACTGGACTGCCACTCCATCGCAAACATCAATCTATTTACTGTTTTGCCACTTAATCTTGGGCTTGAGTTGATTGAGTTGCTTGAGTTCTTAATGGGCCCACAGCCATCCAAGTTTGGTCTTTCGAGGCCCCCCGGCCCCACATTGAATTGTCCATTTGGGGTATTTTAGTATTGTACTCATTTCTGGAATGTTCTCTTCTATATAATAAATAGAGTTGGCAAGTGTCCATTAGACACGAGCCATTATTTCCCTCTCAACCCTGCACAACACCTTTAACCACAGCCTGATCAATCTTCCACAATCCAATGAGGAACACTTTTCCAAGAGGCCCAATTCCAGGCTTTTTCCCTCTCAACACTGCGCAACACCTTCAACCACAGCCTGATCAATCTTCCACAATCCAATGAGGAACACTTCTCCAAGAGGCCCTATGCCAGGCTTTTCCCCTGTTTTTGTTCCCTCTAGATTTTTCCCAAATAAATGACAAGCCAATACAGCTCTTGACCTGCTACCCTTAAAGATTCACACAAAACCAGGATTCATACAGATTCCTGACCATAGGATTTTAGACTCCAAACTCTGTATATCGTTTTCATCAACCATATCAGGTCAAAACCAATAATAGGTCCTATTGTTCAGAAAATTAGTTGCTTTATTGATAGAGACACTTGTTTTTAATTTGAACAGAAACCATGTAATCAGTTCACTCATGTCAAACTAACCGTGCAATATTTCTTAAGTAATTAATATTTATCCAGCAATATTTCTTAAGTAATTAATAACTATCTATCTACTTTTCCCCTGTTTTTGTTCCCTCAAGTTTCTTCACAAATAAATGACAGGCCAATCCAGCTCTTAACCTCCTACCCTTAAAGATTCATACAGATTCCTGACCAAAGGATTTTAGACTCCCAACTCTGTATATCATTTCAATCAACCATATCAGGTCAAAACCAATAATAGCTCCTATTGTCCAGAAAATTAGTTGCTTTATTGATGAAGACACTTGTTTTTAATTTGAAGAGAAACCATGCAGGCATTTCACTCATGTCAAACTAACCGTGCAATAATTCTTTAGTAATTAATATTTATCCAGCAAAATTATGAGTTCCCAAGTTTTGACATAGACGTTAGATTAGCCTATCTACTATATATATATATATATATATATGCAACCCACCCTAATAATGATGGGTAATGGAATATAATACAAACTTTGGATTTGAATTGGGTAGCCAAGAAGGCTTCCTCTTTTCTCCCTCTTCTCCCTATCCCTCTCCTCTTTCTTCCTTTGTTTTTTTCAGTTACTATTCCCAGGTACAGTTCACAGTCCCATTTCAGCTTCTTCTCTTTCTTCTTCCTTCCATCTTTCTTTCCCCTATGCAAACTAGCCAATCAGCAAGCCTTTCTCAACCCTATTTTATCAGGAAATAGTTCAGATCAGGGCCAGTGGAGCAGCCAATCTGATCTGTGATTCCTAATCTGGAATCTAGGTTGGTTGGCTGCATCAAAATATCCAAATTTAGTGACATGTTTCAAATTGTTAGGGAAAATAAAAAGTCAATTCTCCATGGAACTGTTTGAACCATAGTTCAAGATCTCGATCGAAACTTCCCAAAATTTTGAGGTATCGAGCCAACCCAAGTCGAGATGGAGGGTCGGATTGACTTTGTACCTGGTATCGACCATATTTTGCACATTTCGACAATTACCAAGATTCGACCAATTTTGACCAGTTTTGGCCCACCCAGTTTTGACTAGTTTTGACCAGTTTCAGTGGTTTCGACCAATTTCGAAGGTTTCGACTGATTTTTACCCATATCTTGGTTTTGGGATTTATCAAAACCGGCCTCGAGATTGAGATGTCTGTCATTGATTTGAACAGCAGGGACCATTCAAAAAATAAGGGAAAGCTCCCTAAATGGTGGATCATTTGGTTGAGATTGGGCATTGCATTTGACATGTGACCTATCCAAGGAGTTCTTGATCTATATTCTGTCACATAATCACAATGCCAAATCATATTGTCCATGTGACAAGAAAAAAAGTAATGGGCATGTGGGGGTTCCTACAACAGGTGTGCAGGGACCCTGTTTTCCTTATTTTTATAAAACTTTACAGCTAAAAACTACATTAATTCTGATTTGTAGAAATAACCTTAACAGATTATTTGTTTATTGTAAATAAGGTGCAAGAAGATAGATAAAGTATTAAATAACAATTTAGATGCATATCAGAAAAGGTGAATAAATCGAAATCTAGAATTCTGTCTTCAAGATACTTCTATACTAAAATATAAAAGATAAGCATACACAATAAAGATGTTTATTTTATAATACTATTAAACACCATCAGCAGCAGGTTACAGTAAACCTAGATATCTTTTGGCATTATATTAAATTTAGCATCTAATTAAATAGGTTCAAAAGAAAAGGCATTGCAGAGCCAAACCATCAAAATTTAGCATCAGACAACAGCATCAACAACTTACCTTAAGATGCTCTGGAATGGCATATAACTCAGCCTCAGCACGCTTTAAGTCATTCTCCACTTGATTGGTTGAATCAACATTCTTACCTCTTTTCTTTGCCAGTTCTTGCTCAACATACTTCAGCCTGTTAGATAATGTGAAAAGAGAAATCTGAAACATCTAAACAACTAGCACGAATATCCTTCAGAAAGTTAATTTTCAGCGGTGAGAAACAGCAAGTTATAATTTTTTCCAAGGCTTCCAGATATTGGTTTCAAATGAGAGAACTTCCACCAATGTCAAAAGTTGAATGCTGTCTAATAGTCAAGAATCAATCATAAATCTTCCATTAACTTAAGAACATAAAGAACCAGTTTTCACGAAGCTGGGGTCATGCACTCTACCACTCAGAATCAAAGGAAGTGGGTGCGGAAGACTCTTAAGCATGTATCTACTTGTAAGGGAACCCTAGCCATTTGGATGGGAGCTTAATGCCATTTACCATTTCAACAACTGCACGGCTATCCAAACTAAGCTTTCCCATTGTGATTCACACACGAGGCACAGAGAGAGAGATTAACAACGACTAAAATGCATCCTAAAGAGCTTACCTAGTGCACAGAGAAATAGAATTTTCCTCAGATAACATAGGTATTTTTATAGGTCCCTCAGCATAAGGGAGTATCCAGGATATATTAGGTCAGAACCAGGTCATTCAATAGGAAACATCACCTCCAGGCCATTTTATGCTCAACTTTGATGGATTCTCGTGGAGAAACCAGAGTCCTTTGGAGATTCAAGGAATGATCAAGGATAGTGCTGGTTTGGTCTTAAAAAGTACATTCGGGCCCCATGGGGAAGGTGAATTCTATAAAAACAGAATTATTTTCTTCGAGACTGGGTTTTGATTTATCTCTGAAGGCAGGCTTACAAATTTAGCAGCAGAAGGTTACTTTTAATGGTCAACGGATGAATGAAAAGAAATATCATTCACGCATCAGATCAAGCACATTATCAAACTGGCATCTCAAGGGAATATTTCTTGTGCTTGGAAAGCGAGATGAGTGAATGATGACACTGACACCTTAGCTAAGTATGGACTAGTCCATCCTAGGCTGTGTGTTGGGGTGAGATTACCTTTGTGAGAGTGCCTCTATGTTTTATCCTTCACCTCTTGTCTCTTTCTCCCCTTGTTTCTTTTTATTTGTTTGTGGGCTGTTCTTCCTTAACTGGGGCTTCCTAGCATTGGTCCCCCTATTATTGTTGTACTTTTAGCTGCTTTTACTCAATAAAATTTAATTAACTATTCCTAAAAAACACATGAAGCAACTTGATAGCAGAGTACAACTAATGCAGATAAGTCACTTAATTGGCTTATTTTATTGCAAGTAAGCCTTGGGTTGGGTTATGTATGTGTTGGGCCTTTGATCTCATGGTTTTCTTTGTAAGGGGCCACTTTAATGGGCCTAAAATATGGGTAGAAAGTAGGAAAACGGGATTTAATTTTTTAGTTTAGTCAGAGATTGGTTTAGGCCTTTACTTTTTAGTATTTGAGTCTGTTTTGAGTCTTCTATATAAGTTTGTAAGGGGCTACAACATTGAACACGAATTTGACTAAAAAACAAAAACAAAAAGCTTTGTGCTGGAGAACTGTGAGATGCAGTGCTGTGAGAGACAACTTGGGTGAGATGCCTTAGAGAAGAGTGAGATGCTCGACCCAACCTATTCCCCTACCCCCATTCTTCCCTTCATACTATCTGTCATACTATCTTATTTTATTGAATTTCCTAAAAATCCTACCTGGGATTGGATCACTTGTGATTCGATCTTACATTAAGAGATTTTGGTTATAAATATATCTCAGCAACTACCCCTCCAAAATTTTACTCTTTTTTTTTTTTTGGTCGCTAAAGATGGTATGAAAGAAACTCTCTACCAGGTAGTTAAATTGAAACTGAACTTCTTCTACCTTCATTATTTTTAGGAGAAAGATAAATTTTGATCATAATAAAATGAAGATGAAGAAGAAAATATATCTACATCCAGACATATATATAAAATCCCTAATATTTTCAGCAATCAGCCAACCAAGTCCAGTAAGCAAGTCAGCAAGAGGCATCAAACAATACCAATGTTGCAAAAGAAAAACAAATATTCTGAATTCTCAACTCCCAAGACCTTCAATGAGGCTCTCAATTTTGAACCAATAAACATTATTGCTAATTTACCATGACCACTGAACCCAACGGAGAAGACAGTAGATATCAACCTGAAAGATGGATACAAATTTAGCTCTTACAACATCAAGGCTTTAACTTCCAGTCATTCCTTGTGTGATACTCCAAGTTTGAATGTCAAGAAATGAATTGGATGTCATCCTGGAGCAACGATGTCCGAAAA
>NC_056565.1:23108244-23120620 GCF_013358625.1 Macadamia integrifolia
AAAAAAAAAAAAAAAAAAAAAAAAAAAAAGAAAGAAAAAATTGAAATAAAAATCTACCACTTGTGCCATATCTAATTTGAAGCACTAGCTCTTCAAAGCTGAGACTCAGGTCAAATGGAACCAGCTCAGCTAGAAAGCTAGTGAATTGACGTCAGCACAGAAGAGAGTGGCAGGGAAAAGTTAAAAACAGAAGTGGGAAGTAACCGTTAAAGCCCATATAGTAAGATTAGAATACGTGAGGAATACCCTCAACAAAAATCGATTCACAGAAGAGGACAGGTTTCCAGGTAACTATGAACAAATCCATTGCAATTTGTGAATATTTATTCCCTAGAGTTATTCTTTTGTATAATAGTCTACACTGAAACCTTATTCTACAACTTAAGATAAAGAAATTAGACAAAAACATCAGCAAGAAAAGGGGAAAAATGAGAGAAATAAGTACATGTTTGGATCTTCCACCATAACGGCAGTTTCTTGAGCGAAGGTATCCTGCAGCACCAACTCCTCCTTCTCTCCGTCTCCTTCATTCTTCTCACTTGGTTTCGGAACAACACCGGCCGTCTGCAAGTTCAGGATTGCAGGAATCCCAGCTTTTCTCTCCCTTTGTTTCTGGAGAAACTTCACTTCCTCTAATGCCAATCTGACGGAAAAAAAAAATAGATAAATCTCAAAAGATTTAACTGTCCATGAAGCTTTATAATAACGAAATCTCAAAGAAACCAGAAACCCTAACATTGCTTCCGAGTATAAATTCTATTACAAGAGAAACATCAGAAGCCTCAGTAAACTTGAAACATACCTCCTCTCTTCTTCGTCTTCGGAATGGTTGTTCTTCTCTTCCTCGTCTTCTTCGTGAGCTCTCTTTCTGAAATTCTTCATTATCAGTTTTGAACTAAGACTGGTAGGCCGAGAATTTATACGAAAAGGCTAACAGATCCCTGAGAGCGTCGGTTTCATGAGATCTCCTACCGCAGCCCGCGCGCTCCCGAAGTCGAAACCGGGGCCAGACTTTGAGCCAACGGTCCAATGTTTGGACGGGACCAGTACGGGCTGATGGGAATAGGATCAGGCTCCTCTCCAATGCCTGCACCCTCCAACGATCATCCAAGGGCTATAGGGGCTTGGTCATACATCCCAACACCTGCCAAAGCTTGGGGATGTGTGTCCAAGCCCTTCCAGCCTTTGGATGGGTTGTTGGAGGATTGTACGTGTTGGAGAGGATCCCAATCCGAGGAGAATAGGCTTACAAAAATTATTCTTCTAGGCTAAGTTTGCTAGACAATAAAAGAAAAGTACAATTTTCTTTGTTCTTGATATTTTCTTTTTGTTCGGAATGTTTAGATGGGAAGAAAGATTCTCCATTTTAAAATTTGAAATTGCATCGAACCTCTCGTAGTTTTCATTTGCCACTAGAAAAAAATATACCGTCTCAACAACGAGATAACTTCTGCCAGCTTGAGAAAAAATCCTCTCTCTCTCCAGAGGGGGGAAAGAATGGTGGGGAGGGAGGGAAGGACAGAGTGGGGAGAGCTTCGATGGAAATAGTGGTGGTCATCTAGCCCTGATGCTATAATAGTTGAGTTGCGGTAAACTGAGAAGTGCAATCGCAAAGCAGGGACGGCAAGAGGAGGCACGACTAACAGCGGCTGAGCCCTAGCTCAAGTGCCAGTAAAGTAGAATCCCAGTATATAACTAGCCAAATTAAGCATAGTGCCATCATTGTTATTGTCCCCATTAGCACCCCTAGGCTGCACAATCGACCCCAGATGCAAGATGTCATCTTCTTCTCCCATCTCTTTCTCTTGAGTTCTTTTACTACCCCTGTTTTCGTCGTTGATGCTATGACGACATCAATTTCAACTTCGGTGAAATCAGAACTACCATTTGATGCTCATGCCCTCCTGGTCTTCAAATGCATAGCTAATGTTAGGCCTTGCACCATCAATGGGCAGCGATGCCACGTGCTCTTCAATTTCACGGAGGGAATAAATGCCAGTTGGCACATGCGGTTTAAATTGGTGTTATGATCTTTTAATGGATGGCAGGTGTTCACTCCTTCTCCCTCCCCCCTTTCTCTCTCTCTCTCTCTCTCTCTCTCCCCCAAGTGAGGGACCCCTAAATTGTCATTTTATTATTATTATTATTATTATTATTATTATTATTATTAATTAGAAAATAAATTTTCTTTTCTCTCTTTCATCAAACAAAAAGCTAGAAACTAATCTTTTCTTTTCCTTTCTATTCTTTTCTAGATTCATTTTTCTTTTCTTTTCTTTTCTTTACTTTTCTTGTCTACCAAACACAGTCCTAAAGATTCTTGTGGAGTCATTCTTATTTTTTGGCTACATTTGAAATCCAATAAAAATAAAAGAAAATATAATAAGACCGTATGATGAAACAATGATTGTTTTATGTGTCTCTCTTATATATAAAAAAATAAAAATAAAAAATCTCTTTTCTTGGCTTCCAAATATAGCTTTAATGGAATACAAATAATTTCCTAACCACAAATCAAAATACAAATAGTTTCCTAACCAAAAATATAAAACAAATATGCAATGGATCTTATATCTAGCATAACATACCATCATGCTTTCAAATTGACGTCCATGGTGGCCCACCTTAGATCAAGCAGTCCTTACCAAAGAACCATTGTTGTTGTACCACTACTACGAACCTTGGGAGAACTCAACTCCATAAATCGACTTTTAAAATGAGGGAACCCAAGACCATATCAACTAACACCCAATTTCTTATGTATCCAACTTGGGGTCAACCCCTCATATGACTGATATGGGATCATAGCATAAATAATAGAGAACTGTTGGAATTTAAGTTTCAAATTATGGTCAAAATAGTCTTTTTAAAATGGTTTTTTTTAATTTAACTTTCCCCCTCAAAAGTGTATTTTCTATTTTGCCTTTATCACTTGTGGAGCTGTAATGAACTAAAACATCTCACAACGTTTAGTCCCATATTGGTTCACGAGGAAAGAAAAATTGACATCTATAGGGTTGTTTCTTAAGGGTGCAACCCCTTTGGAGAGGGACTCTCCCTTCTCATGTGTGTGTGGAGGTCTCCTGGGGTACATTTGAATCCCGCATTGAGCTGGGCCGTGGATGAGGTTGGGTCGGATTGGGTACAAGTATGGGTGTGGGTTGGTCAAAGAACCTACTTAAGAAGTTCACAATTTGAATTTTGAATTCAAAATTGTAAAGTCATAACATTACACACTTTGTCCTAAAGGACACCTTTGTACATATACCTATGTGAACCCAACTACCAATGTACATACGTGTTTGTACATGCACATGTACATACGTTTTTGTACATGCACATGTACATATCATTACATGAATATTCATATACAGAGGCCTACACCCTATAAAATAGTGAACCCTGGTTTTTTATAAGTTGCACAAATCCTACTGTATATGTAGTTCTATACGAAATACGTACATACTTATTGTGGGAAGTTTTAATTTTATGGTTTACTGTTTACAGCAAGTGCTATGTTATCTGTTTTATACTTTTATCCTCAATTTTATTGAATTTCTGAGTATTACCTTTGAACATACCTATTGGAATCACTGGAGTGCACCTTAAGCGATTTGAGAGTTATTTTATCTTGGAGGTGAGGATGTATGGTCAACCCATCTGCATACATATATGGAGAGTTCAAATACCATAAGGAGAGTATATAACTATACAACTCAACTCTACATAAGTTGGAGGATTTCTGCTACTGTTTTAGATGATCAATTTTAACAAGTAAGTTAACCTTATACTTAAAAATTTGTATTGTCAAATCTTATATCTATTGCTGAACTCTATTGCTTACAAGAACTGAAGGAAAACGTATTCCCTTTAGAGGGATTTAATTAGGTGGTGGGTGACTGATTTTTCGTAACATTCTATATTGGTGGTTGAAGATTGGTTTGTTATACTAAAACATGCTTAAGTGGAAGAATTGACTCTCCTTTTTTTTTTCTCTCTTATTATTTTATTCACTTTTTGATCTTATTCAAATTTAAAGTGTTTTCTATTGCCAAGAGTAAAAATGGAGGAAGCCCCTAATTCAAAAGTTCATATTTTTTTTGGTCAAGGAAAGAAAGAAGCTATATTAAAAAAGAGTTGCTAGGTTACAGAATTCAGGATTAGAAACATACATAGGGTTTTTGTTAAGCATAGTCATATAAGCAAGTTTGGCCAAAAAAACAACTACCTCATTAGTAGGCTTGAGACAAAAAACTAGGTTTTTCATATATTTGTACACATCCAAAAATAAGGGAGCTACACTCAAAGGCCATGAGGTAGTGGTTATATCAAAAGTTAAGTTACGTAGGGCCTCATAATTACTGCAAACTTCCTTCACCTTCCACTACTGCTGCAGTGCATGTTTTGCTCCAAGTAGTAGCGCCCTTGCTATTCGTTCAATAATGTTTCTTGTCATCAAGTAGTTTGTCATTAGTAAGGGACGTTTTCCTTTAGAAAGAAGACAAACTGCTCATATTGGTGGTGGGGTTGAAAATTATAGCACAGATCATGGTTGTGTAGTTGAGATTTGGGAGGTTGGTAGGCATGGAGCTATTAGGAGGAGAAAATACATGGTTCTCTGATGGTTCGTGTGTGGAAGGTGTTGTTTGTGCTACTCCACCAAATAGTAGGTTTTAGGATTTAAAAGGGATTAAGTTTTTGTTTGTTAAAAAGTATATTATTCCTGAGACCAAATGAAGTAACAGAAAGTAATAAAAATAGAGAAGAAAAAGTTTCGATCATTCCCAGAGAGAGGGAGAGAACTAAAGAAATACATAGTTAAATGTTGAAAGGAAGGGGCACAAAGAGAAGCAGTATGTAAACCTAGTGGGTTGGTTGCCCAAATGCGCTTGGTAAATTCACAAGAGAGAAAAGTGTGCCACATAGTCTCATGTTGGTTGTTGTAAGAGACACTGTTAGTGTCAACATGCATCCACTTCCCCACCACATCCAGAGTCGGAATTCCTTCATGAGAGATTCTCCAAAAGAAAATCTTAAATTTTAGGTGGATGTGGAGTTTCCAAAAGAAGTGCCACCAATGTGAGTTAGAGATGAACAAGTACCTATTGGATGTTTCAATATGATTAGTAAGTGAAGTGGAATTCAAAAAATTAGCAGCCAGTTTAGTGGTAAGGGTTCCAACATTTGACAAGTGACACCACCAAGTGTCATAGTGATTGTTTAAAGGGATTTGCAAACTTGTATTAACAAGAGAAACAGGGAGAAAAGAAATCAAGAGGCTGGTATTGCAAGTGTTCCCAATAATTAACTCGCAAACCTTATCAACAATATGGGGGTGTGGAGGTTGAGTAACAGCATAGGCTAAGGGATTCGAATTATTAGGGATCCAAGGGTCGAACCATAAATCAGTGTTGCATCCATCACCAACTTTACAAGTGAGCAATTTAAATAGAGTGGGAAGGATACTTACAATGTTGTACCACGAGAGTGAACCCTTTTTTCTTAAGGTAGAGGATGAAATACAGACCTAGTCGGGAAGTATTTGGCTGATGGCACTAAAGAATCAAGTTAAACTAAGAGTCTCCATCCTAATTTTAAGATGAGGGTCCAATTTTGGGTTTCCAAGTTCCTAATGCCTAGGCCTTCGACAAACTTTAGGTGTAAATTTTATGGCAACCAATCGAATGCATTCTTTTCTTATCCTGCTTATCACCATTCCAAAATCTCAAGTTGATAAAGTCCAATTTATTGCAGATGCATTTAGGAAATAAGAAGCTAGACATCAAGTAAGAAGGGATAGAAGATAAAGCATATTGTAATAGCATAGTTCTCCCTGCAAAGGAAAGAATGTTAGAATTCCAGAAAGATAATATATTCCTACACGAGACATGATATGTTGGAAGCTCTTGCTTTTAGCTTTAGTCTAGAACAGGATTGTCCACAGGTAGGTGGTGTTCTTGTCCATTTCTTTGATGCCCAATAAATTACAAATGGATGATTTACAAGGGGTAGAAACATTAGAGCTAAAAGCAATGCCACTCTTATTCAAATTAACAGTGGGCCTAGACAGATCAGAAAAGAGGTCAAGGATACCCTTAATGGTAGAAACATCCTCTAGATCGATTTTGCAAAAAATAAAGGTATCATCTGCAAAAAACAGGTGTGAGATTTTCAGGGCATTACGAGCCACTTTGATGCCCCTAAACAAATTAGGTCACAGTAGGCATTTAAAAGACAAGAGAGGCCATCCGTGGCCACAATAAAAAGGAAGGGTCTTAGGGGGCATCCCTGTCTGATTCCTCAGGATGGCTCGAAAAAATTGAAAATGGAGCCACCTAATTTAATGGAGAAAGTGGAAGAACTAATAAGGTCACCTCATTTCTCTTCAAACCCTAGGAAATCAAAGATACCTCTTAGGAACCCCCATTCCAATTTATCATAGGCCTTAGCCATGTTGAGCTTAATTGTTACCCTCTCAGTCTTACATTTGACCTTCTTGAGATAATGGAAAATTTCTTGGCGATGATGATGTTATCCGAGATTTGTCTTCCTAGAACAAATGCCTATTGGAAAGGCGAGATGAACCAGTATAACAAAACTCTGAGTCTCCAAGCCAAAATCTTTGAGATGAATTTGTAGGTAACATTACAGACGCTTTTGGGTCTAAAGTCCTCGATAGCCACAATTTTTTTTCTTTTTTGAATGAGATAGATGAGGGTATGGTTAGTACCAGGAGAATAGAGATGTCTTTGAAGAAAGAAGTGACAAGGTTACACCCATCCCACTAAATTAAATCCCAGAATTGATGAAACTTTTGATCTCCTCAAAGGATGGGATACCATGGAGCAATGGGAGCTCCGACCTGGTTAAGATAAGAGGGAAAAAGGGTCACAAGGTTGGAGGTGAAGGTTGTAGAGAGATAGGAAGCAAAGGTTGCAGCAATATCACAAGGTTCAAAAAGAGTCTCACCCTCTCTGGAAGTCAATCCTTCTCCTATGGTAATTTGATTTAGCAATGTATGGTAAAGTTTGGTGTTCTTATCTCCTTCCGAAATGTAGGTATACCTAGAGTTCTGGAACCCAAACAATTCCTCAGCATTTAGCACTTAATGTGAGAAGAAATAGAGGAAATATCATCACTAGGTGAGGTAGGAAGGTTTTCTAATTGAAGATGGGAATTAAAAAGGAAAAATTTTAGGGACTTAATATTACCAAAGGTGTTGGTGTTCCATTTGGAAGTCTGCTGAAGCTGGTCAATTTAGAGATCATGTTTTCATCAGTCAAGATTTGCCAAGTTTAGAAATATAAGGCACCAAAATCATGGTGATACTATTGTTTAGTACTAATATTTATAATCAATTTTGGAAAATCACCAAGTTTTTTATTCCTTAGGGGATGGTTCCTTTCAAATATTATGTTACACTTGTGCCCTAACCCAGTCTAATTTGAACTGTTGTGCTAGGTCTCGGATCGGAAGTGGAAAGTACCATTGGGTTTTGGCTTGCGGCAACACAGGCCATTGTAAAAGGGGGAGAGATGACCGCACTTGCTCGTGTATTTCTTGCCAATCCAACTAGAGGGGATTCAAGCCTTTCGATCACAGACGGTAAGTTACCCGACACCCTACACTCAAATCTCGGTGCACACCACAACTGCTAGAAGGCCATGTGCACAACCTAGGTCAACTACCCTGGAAGACTAACTTGTGGGCTGCAAGCAGTCAAGACACATAGCTATCTTGACCACCATAAGCACCTGGGCCAAGATCCGCAGACTGAACCTGGTGGCCACCTGTGCTGCTGAATTGGTTTCGATGCCTATAGACCCCACCACCCGCATCGGGAACAGCCCCAAATGACCACACCTTCCTCATGACTTGTACTCCATATGAGTCTATGGAGGTAGGCTCGTGTGTCCTGAATGCCGGATTAACCTACTTGGACCAGACTAGGACCAGCCAAAGACACAACTTAGTATAAATAGGAGAGGTGAGTTCGTTTCTCACCTCTCATTTGCACAAAACGTGGGAGAGGGAAAGAAGAGGAGAAAAGGGAATAGAAAAGAAGGAGGAAGAGAGCTCACCTTACTGTTGGCTGCCTGCTTAGTTGCGGGAATCCTTGCCGGAGGTAAGTGCCACCTCTCCTACTGCTCTCTCTCTTCATTTTGAGCTAGGGTAAAGTGAGTATGGATGTGAACCTTGACCTCCACACCTCCCTAAGCTCGGGGAATAAGTATTTTATCTCCCCGGTGTGATTGCTAAGCTCAAACCAAGTCCGGTGAGCTCTGGCAACAAGATGGACCAAATGACCATCTAGGGTTTCGATCGTTCGATGGATGTATCTCCTAAATGGCCCGATGGAATTGGGATTTTGTTAGCTTAAAATGATACTAGGAGCATCCCCTACAGACTCCATGGAACAAATCCCCGTGATCGAACTCGAGCCAAAAAGCCCAACGGCATGGGCACTTTCTGTGTGTCCACTGGAAACACTAGGCCAGGATCCGATGGCTATTTCCGGTGAGGTATCTGAGCCTTAGAAGCTCTCTGCCAGTGCCACCAAATTCACACCTGATGAATCCAATAGATTCCATCCTTATTTTTGGTGGTTGAATCCAGTGACACCCTGGATTGTCAAGATTTGACAGTACATTTACCCTTTAGGGGTAGCCCTTGTGGGTTCCTTCCGATGTTCCCGACAGGCAATAACACCCAATTACCTTTGTACCTAGGACAGAGACACGCACATACCCCGAGGCTAAAATTGAATTGAACACCTGGTGGTCGTACTTGGAACCCGATCCATTTAAACTTAATCAAGGTGAGGGATGGTTGACTTTTTTTTTGGGATTGTTTAATTATTATAGAACTACTTGCATGTGTAGGATTTTCACATGATTATTTAAAGTGCTTAAATGGTGATAATGTATAATAACATGTTATATTGTGATGGAAATGATATGAAACGTATGTTGTGAGACGGAATCCGGTGTGGCCGAGGTGGTTCCAGTACCATGATTGCCGTATGTTTGTTGCATTCATGCATTGATTATATGCATTAGATTAGATGTAGTTACGGAATATACTTTGTGGTCAATGGTTTCCTAGTATCGTGTACTCTGGGACTGCATTTGGAAATGTATACGCTTCATGGCCGATGGGAATCCTAGTGTTGCATAGTCCATACTCAACTACTTTGTATGCTAGAATAGGTATATAGTCGTGGGTTACACCTTGTGGTCAATGGTATCCCGGTATCGTGTACCCCGGGACTATACTTGAAAATGGACCCACTTCGTGGCTGATGTGATCCCAATGTCCAGTGGTCCATACTAACTGTATCATTATAAAAGGCATGTAGGAAATTGTGGTTAGGTGACATTTCCCATGCTACGTCCCCTAGCCAACAGGGGGTAAGGTGTTGGATAACCCAATGGTGATATGTTTGATGAACCTTTTCGGAATGCCACACCCACGGTACGATGTGATTGTTGCCAAAGGTGAAAACTAGTCCAGCATGGCTAAAGGTGATCCCAGTGCCATGACTGCCAAGAGGGGGTTATCAGGGGTTTGTTGAGTGACTGATGGATGCAACCCGGGACCGGCAAACTCCTAATCACAGCTAGGGCTTGTATCGTTATGTGGTCGGTGTGTAAGTTCTGAGACCAGGGATACAATTGTGAGGGTAGTGGCCGGAAAAATACCTTTTGCATTTGGCCCTCTCTCCTCTCTTTCTCTTCCTTAGGGAGGGGTGTGTGGTGTATGCTTACCCACGGGCCCCGCACAGCCATATCGCCCCTCGGAGATACGTGGAGGCCTATTTCACAGAAGTGTAAAGGTCGTCATTGAGATGGGGATTTGATGATGGTCCAATACGGGGGATTGAGATCATACAAAAAGGGTTTGGAGTCACCACCTAGGATTACGGACCTAGGACCCAGGGGTGGGCCCAATTCTTAAGAAAAGGGCCCAGAAATTGGTTTGGTCCAGAGATTTAGGGTACTTGTCCGGTTGTAGAATTGGGAAGGTGTTAGGCACCCAATCTACATGGTTCAACCGATCTTCCTACTAGATGCTTAAGAACGAACATTTTCCACAATTTATTCCTATTCTGCATGCATAGCTAAGTTATCACACATATATACATTGACTGAATTTAAATAATTATATACACTAAAACAAGGTCAATATAAAGTCTACATTATGCTAATTTGGGTGAGATATTATACCTGAGCTTGATCCCTATTTCGGGTCAAGAGGGGTGGACCCCTGATTAGTGCTGGCACGAACTTTCTAGTGGATTCTCCCTGCTCAGGGGAAGATGGTCTTGACCTCCAACTTCCTTTTTTTGAAAGATGTTGATTGTGGTAATATTCGAACAGAGTTCTGGCTAGGAACAGTTACTTTCGGGCTTAGACTGAGGTGTTAGTTCGGCAAAGCTTCTACTAGGGATGAACTACTTCTGGATTTTAGCTGAGATGGTACTCCGACAGAGCTTCCATTGGGGATAAGCTATAGGAGGTTTAAGTTGAGGTGGCACTTTGATAGAGCTTTCGCTGGGGATAGGCTATAGGAGGGCTAGGCTGAGGTGGCACTTTGGCAGAGCTTCCGCTAGGAATAGGCTATGGGAGGGCTTGACAAAACTGAAATGATGGAGGAACTTTGAAGGACCGAAAAACACTTCAAAGATCCAAAGAACACTTCGAATCTATGAAGATCGCTTCAAAGACTTGAAGAACCTCAAAGGGGGGGACTAAGGCAAAGTTTCTCCTACACAAAATGTTCACTCAAAAACTCAGATGATTGAAGAACTTCGAAGGCCCAAAGAACACTTTGAAGATTCGAAGAACACTTCAAATCTTATGAAGATCTCTCCGAAGACTTGAAGAACCTTAAGAGGGGAGGGGAGGAAAGAGGGCAGAGCTTCTCTACAAGGGATGTTCACTATGAGGCTTGAGTGTGAAAACCCAAAGGGAGGGGGGATTTATAGATTTTTTGGACCAATGAGGAGGAAAGAGGGATTTCCTTGGCCAATGGGGTTAAAAAGTGAATTTTCTTAGCCAATGGGGTAACAAAGTGAATTTTTGGGCCAATGGGGTGAAGGGTAATTTTCTTTGGCCAATGAGGTGCAAAGATACTTTTTTGGGCCAATGAGGTGAAAATATGCTTTTTTGGGCTAATATGATGAAATGGGTAATTTTTTGGCCAATAGAGAAAAAAGATGTTTTTTTTTTTGCCAATAGTGTGAAAAGATACTTTTTTGGGCCAATGGGAGGTTGCGGTGTAGGGTATGCTAGCGGGTAGTGTGATGTACAAAAGTGGGTGAAGAAGGAAGCCCCTCACAAATCCGATCATCGAAATGAGGATTTCGGGCACCGACGGGGGTGCATAGGGCTGGGCGAGGGCTCATGGGGCAAGGCAGGGGTGTACGGGGCAGGGCGGGGGCACGCGGGGTAGGGCAGGGGTGCTTGCAGGGTAGGGCAAGGGTGCACGTGGGGTAGGGCAAGGGTGCACGTGGGGCAGGACAAGGGTGCAAATGCTCATGGCCAAGTATGGGTGTTTGCATAAGCAGGGTTTTAGCCCTAATGGCAAGCTGTGGGTGCTTGCATGGGCGGGGTTTGGGTGCTCAAGGTGTAATTTCTGGGAATGATTGCGAGAGATCTGATAGTCCAATTTTGGCGTACCATATATCATTGGAATTGTGATTCCAAGTACTATCCATTCGTACAATCACTTTGGACCGGATTCCTTCGTATATGTGAAGTCATAATTGAACCCTTTTTTTTCTTTCGCATGAGATTTTTGGGAATTTTGGGTGAGTATGGAATGTTTCTAGGTTGGGTTACCTCAGTCAATTATCATCTCTATTGATCGAAAGCGAGAAGTTGTGTCGAAGATCCATATGTCATTATAGCCAGGGAAGGGTAACAAAATTGGGTGTCAACAGAATGCCCCTCTTTGGCCGAGGCCTGTATCAATAACTGAAGGGCAAAGAAAAGAACAACCACATTTTGTCACCCAGAGCATGTACTATCGTCATCTTGCTCATTAATGACAGAGTTGAAAATGTAATAGAAAATATCTTTAACTACTCCACAGTTTAGGATCATACCTGGGCCATCGATTATAGGAAAGAAATCCGCTGCTATTTCAATCCTGCAAAAGATGTTAGCACTTAATTCTTGACTTTTCCTAGGTTAGGCTTCCATATGCCTGATGAGCACATTTATGTGTGAAATCTAGGGTAGTAAAACATGCATTTTACATATTTAGAATGGAGCTACCTTGGGTTTTACTCTCTTTTTGCAGGTTTTATATTTTCAAGGCCTTAAGGATTATTGGGCGCTATATCTTCAATTTTACACGTAAAGAGGTCCTA
>NC_056565.1:23121804-23165812 GCF_013358625.1 Macadamia integrifolia
TATTTATTTATTTTTAATTGCGTGGGTTGTGCCTTTTCAGTTATTTATTTATTTAATTTTAATTACGTGGCTTGCGTCTTTAAATTCTTAGATGACGAATGGTTAGGACGTTATTTTAGATACATATGTTTAGGACGGTAATTAGAATTAGATCACAACCATTAATCAGTTCACTTTCGCATTATTAAAAGAAATAAAAAATAAAGTGGCTGCTCTCCCTGTGTTCGACCCGTAGCTACACTGATCCGTATGCTTGCGGTTATATATTAAAAGAAATAAAAAATAAAGTGGCTGCTCTCCCTGTGTTCGACCCGTGGCTACACTGATCCGTATGCTTGCGGTTATATTTTAAATCTCAAACAATTCCAGTCTAGGGATATCTGGTCTCCAGGTTGGGTCTTTCGAACCGATCTGGGCTATCTGATCTCCAGGTTGGGTCTTTCGAACCAATCTGGCTATTTGGTCTCCAGGCTGGGTCTTTTTGAACCAATCTGGGCTATCTCGTCTTGAGGCTAGATCTTTCGAACCAATCTGGGTTATCTGTTCTCAAGGCTGGGTCTTTCAAACCAATCTGGGCTATCTGGTCTCCAGGCTGGGTCTTTCAAATCAATCTGGGCTATTTGGGATTGTCAATTATAGGAAAGAAATTCGCTGCTCTTTCAATCCGGTAAAGACATTAGTATTCGGTTCTTGGCTTTTCCTAGGCTATGCTTCCTTCTGCCAGTCTAGGGAATTGACCAATGGGATTGGGCCACTTGGGGCCGGTTCAATGAGATTGGGCTGCCTGTGGCCGGTTCAATGAGATTGTTTCTTTCTTTATTTTTTTAACCTTTTGACCTTTGATTGGGACTCTTGAATTTGGACCTTTGAATTGGAATATTGATTTTTTCTCTTTATGAAATTTATTTGATTTTTGCTTTTTATGAATGAGACTTGAATGTGCTTTGGATTTTACCTTCCATTTGAATGTAATTTGGATTTTACCTTCTATATGAGTGTGATTTGAATTTTACCTACCACATGAGTGTGATTTGAATTTTACCTACCACATGAGTGTGATTTGAATTTTACTTTCCACATGAATATGACTTGAATTTCACTTTCCACATGAATTTGACTTGAATTTGTACTTTCCACATGAATTTGAATTTTACTTTCCACATGAATTTGGTTTGAGTTCTACTTTCCACATGAATTTTACTTGAATTTTACTTTCCACATGAATTTGACTTGAATTTGACTTTGAATTTGATTTGCATCTTATATCTTATGGTAAGAATCTTTGAGTTACACCTTGAAATTAGAATCTCAAATTTTTTTTTTTTTGAAAGCACATTTTTTAACCATAAAATGGTCCCCCCTTATTGATTTCTTATTCTGATTTTTCTGGGTTGAGAACGAGTTGTGAGTGGGTGAGCTCAGGTTTTTGGGATCTCCTTGAAGATTTGAATCGTTCGAAGTTCTTCGCATTTTGTCGAATTTCATTCAAAGATCTTCGAGTTTTCTTTGAAGTTCTTCGAAGATCTTCATCCTCTCTTTGAAGATCCTCAAAGTTCTTAAGGAGGGAGTTGTTTGGAGGATTTGAAATCTTTTTGGGCTTTTTTTTATAAATTATGGAATTCCTTGGGGTTCCTTGTAATTTAAAAAAATATGGCTTAGAGAAGAAAGAGAAGGACTCACAGAGGACTCTGGCTAGATGGCGCGGAGAGTTGCGGTACTTCATCTCAGGGGGACAAGGGTCCCGCAGACTGGTATACTGGAAGGGCGCTCCAGAGGACTCGGGGTCATGTATGTAACTCCGTATTGGGCACATGGGTGAGTCTTTTAATTCATTCATTATTTTTGTTATTTTTCATTTTTTTATTCATTTTTTATTATTTTTCATTTTTTGGGGCCCAATGGTGAAGAACCACCTGCATTGGCCAGATACGGCCATCCGAATTCGGCTCAGGATTGGTACAAAGTGTCACAGGGTCAAGGGGATAGTAGATTCATCTTACCTGAGCAGATTGGCCTTGTTGGAGACCAGGAAGTTTAGCCCGGCATTGGTGGGAGGCCTGATTGAGCGGTGGTGGCCTAGTACTCACTCTTTCCATCTCTCCACAGGCGAGATTACCATCACACCCTTGTGCTTCTATGCCTTGACAGGCATATCATTTGGGGAGAGGCCCCTAATCCTACTTGAGACTCTAACGATAGAGGAGTTCATAGACCTGACTGGGGTTGACATCTAGGATGATCAGAAACATGTTCGCCTAAGTGAGATCAGTGCTCGTTGGTGGAGGACTAGCCTGAGGGTGAACCCTGGTACCAATGCATAGGTGACCCATTCTTTTCTCCTATTTATTGTGGGTCAGTGTCTTTTTAGCGACCTTCATGGCAAGGTAGACATCCGCATGGTTGCCCTCTTCAAGAACCTTTGGGAGGTGGACACTTGGGATTGGGGTGGGGCCGTCTATGCCTACCTATTGCGAACTCTTGATCTTCTATCATATGAAGATCGCGGCCTCAAGGGAGTGGGCTACATTGTCAAGGTAGCCTTTTATCCATACACAACTTTCCCTTCATTTAGTTGCACTTCCTTATTTTGATTTTTCAAATCAGCCCTAGTGTTATGAACACTTGGAGATTATGGCCCCCATACTGAAGGCTCCTCAAGCATCGTTCTTCCTCGTAGCCACGAGATGGGGAAATGGTCAAGTACATAGGGGCCACCGCCATACTCAGGTACTCATGTTTGGCATTGAATTTCCCTTTGTCTTGTGTTGTACTTCTTCTGAATTTGCAGGTTCCTTGGAGGCCGTTTTGGCATCTTAGGTTTCCTGACATTGGTGAGGTCACTCGGGCTAGACACTCGACAGAGGGCCGGGTTCTATTTAGGGGTCTCTGGGGCCACGCTTGGTATTTGGGAGAGCAGGTCACCCTCCAATGGTCCGTTTTTGACATGCGCTTCCCTCCTTGTCTTCCTCCACCTACCATGCATCACCCAGAGCGTATCCCTGCGGATCAGGTTGAGGGATTAGCTAAAGGAGTATAGGATGACTCCTTTCTAGATCAAAGTGGGGATTATGGGACCTTCCTTGAGGAGGAGATAGTTTGTGCCCCTTTTGATCCCAGAGGGCCAATGGTATGCTTCCCTTCTTGAGCGTCCTTTTCATATTTCAAGTCCTTCTCTCTCTCTCTCTCTCTCTCTCTCTCTCTCTCTCTCTCTCTCTCTCTCTCTATTGATGTTCTTTCAGTGGAGGACATAGCATGTGGCCCCTTCTTTTGTCTAACCACAATTGTATGCTACTGGTTCTTCCCATGCTGGGCCTTCTACTGCTGCAGGTGGTTCTTAAAACATGGCCACTGTCCCCTTTTACAGCTTCCCAGGTTGGTCTTATCCTGATGCGGCCAATCCTGGTCTCCCACATCTCCTTAAAAGTAAGCTAGATAGAGATGCTTCCCTTGGACTACCCATTCCCTATGATTGTGTGCATGTTCAAACACTTCTCATTTGATTGTCCTTTAATTCCTTTTGGCTGACACAGTCTTCATCAGGTGTCTTCGAAGGCCTATGCTGACATTAGGCGAATGCATCAAGGCTTATGCGAGGTGGTGCTCCGTAAGGTACTTTAACCTTGTCCCTTTTTCTTTATTTGCTCTTATTTTGACCATTCCTAGTATTTCTAAGGACGGGGAAAATGCTACTTTGAGAGACAAGTCAACTTCCAACAACAAGAGATTGCCCAGTGGGACACTCAGACCTTGGACCTTACTCAGAGAATGGCAAACTTAGGATTGGCACCTGATAGCTCCCCGATGTTCCCTGAGGCCGACCCCGAGTATGGCTCAGATGAGGACTTTGATTCTTAGGGACATGTTATTATAGTTCTTGCAAACACTAACATATGTATATATTTTTTTGTTCTTTTTCCCTCCCCATGCTTATTCATCATTTTTTTTGTATTGCCAGACTTGACATTCTATGAATGGATATCTATCTTTAGCATAAAGAAAATCTCCCTTTGTTTATGATTTCAAATTTTTAGGCACAATTAATTCCATAACTCAAGTCTTCATTAGAATAATCAGAATAACACAAAAATCCAAATATCACCTCACTTTACTACCAAGTGAATCACATAAAATGGAAACAACCTCCCTACCACAGACAGGATAGGTAGGTAACAATGTGGGGAGACAGTTCTTGGGGTGGGTAGAAGTTCACCAATTCCTCTGGGTCCTCTGCTTCCAGTCCATACTAACATCTGATGTAAGTGGGCAAGTAAAAGGACATATGAGTTAATCCCATCAACCTAAAATAGTTGTATCCAGGGGTCTTTATTAGAAAATCATCTTGTGGCCTCTCTGGGCCTCTCCATGCAATATCCTGTGCAGTTCTTCCTTATAGGTTCCTCCCAATCAACGATGAGCTTAAATTCTGAGACTTCTCTCTTATCTTGGGAGCAAAGAGCTCCGAGTTGGCATTCATTTAATGGCCTGGCTACCTTCAGTTTCTCAAGTAGCCAAAGTTGGAGAATAACAGGACTTCCCTGATAATAATCAAGTCCAAATCTATGGCTATGACTCATGTCATCAAATCCCTTAAGTGTCTCTGCAAGGGCTATGGAGATGATATCTCTTCCTTCCTTCAATAGCTTTACCACTTCTATCAGAACGAGTGGTGCATCGCGTCCAAGAGTCCGGAGAACATAGTGAGCTATCATGCAAAGTAGATAAGCATCATGTGGCCTTTGCTAATGGATTCCTCCCAGTGATAGATACCGAATGAAGATCTTGGCCACTTTCAAAATGTCAGTCTTCCAACATCTAATAAACTACTTCATTTCCTCCTTTTCCCATCCGAAGAAGTCCTGAATTTTCGCTAAGTAGTCTTTCTTCAAAGATGGTTGAATCAATCTGCCCTTAGGTGGAGATAGCATACAAACTCAAAATTCTTTGAGAGTTGGGCATATCTCAACCAACCCAAACCAAAATACATGAAGATCGGTATCCCAGTGCTGAGGCACCTGTCAGAGTAGATTGTGATGTAGCTCTATACACCTGATCCGGCTGAGTATCGACATACTCATAGATTCCAACAGTCTCGGTGTCATTATGTTTACGTTCAAGCTCCATTTCCTCAATGTCTCATCCAAAGAGTCCATGACTTTTCCTGAAACTATCACAAGCAAAGAAGAGATGTGATTTTTTAATATATCACTCATTAGCTATTGACACAACCAAAATTTTACCATTGTTGCATCAAAATCATTTTTTTTTTACTAATTAAGGATGGGGAATGAACTGGCCTTGATTTACTAATGCCGGGCTGCGACTTTTGGGGGATGGAATTCTGATGAGAATTTGGAGGACCATAGGTGGATGACGGATACCTAATGGCCTTGCATGCCAAATGGCGATTCTTAGGGGACACAAGCTATGATGATCTTTTTAGATACCTTGATTATTAATTCATGAACCAACTTATTACCTTGAGATTGTTGAGACCGCACTTGCAAATGTCAAGTTGCCTATTTATCCCTTGAAAGGTATTAGGTCTAGCGTAGTTTAGGCTATTCACACTTTCAGACATAATATTTCTTGAGTTGATCCATATTCACCAATCCGGCTATTTCTTCACCATTGTGGTCTCCAAGTTTTACAGTTTTGCCTGGTAGAATTTCTTTGACAGTGAATGGGCCACTCCAATTGGACTTGAATTCTCCTCTTAGGTCATGAATTAGGGCTCTTTGTTCTCGAAGAATAAGCTCACCCTCTTCTATGTGACAGGGGCTTCACATTCTTGTTGAAGGCCCTTGCCATTCTCAGTTGATATTTTTTTCAGATTATCTATGGCCTTCATACGTCTTTCATTGAGAAAATTGAGCTCATCATGTCTGGCCTTCACCCATTCTTCTTCAGGTAACTGACTATCCAGAAGAACCCTTAGGGATGGTACTAGGATTTCCACGGGTAGGACCGCTTCAACCCCATAAACCCAGGAAAAAGGAGTTTCCCTTATCGAGGATCGTACAGAAGTCCAATATGCCCATAAAGTAAGTGGCAACTTATCCGCCCAATCCTTGTGTGTTTCAACCATTTTCTGTAGGTTGACCTTGATGTTTTTGTTAGCTGCTTCTACTGCCCCATTGGTTTACGACCTGTAAGTGGTAGAGCGGTGCCTTTTGATTATGAATTTTGTGCAGATCTTGTCAGTTTTGCCCCAGAAATGGGATCCTTGATCCGATATCAGCTCTTGGGGCATTCCATATCGGCAAATGATATTTTCTTAGATGAATTTTCCACCTTAGCAAATGTGAGGACTGCATATGATTGAGCTTCTACCCATTTGGTGAAATAATCAATGACTACCAAAATGAACTCATGACCATTGGATGCTTTGGAGTTGATCTTCCCTATGATGTCAATGCCCCAAGTAGAGAATGGCCAAGGAGAATTGAGTGAGTGCAACTCCATTGGTGGGATGTGTATGATATTGGCAAATGTCTGAAATTTGTGACATTTCTTGATAAAGCTCACACAATCTGCTTCCATTGTGTTCCAATAGTATCCTAGTATGAGAATCTTCTTAGCTAGCATCTTGGCATTCATATGGGGTCCGTAAAGGCCTTAATGAATTTCCTCCGTGATTGTTGTAGCTTGCTCTTTATCCATGCACAACAACTGTATTCCATTATAGGACCTCTTGTATAACAAGTCCCCTTGAAGAATAAATTGGGTGGCATATCTCCTTAGAAATTTCTTTTCTCTATCTGTGGCTTCAAACGAGTACTTCCTTTCCTTAATGAAGTCCACAATGTGAGCGAAGCAAGACCGGCCATCTATGGTGAGAGAGTTCACTAAATTCTAATAAATGGGTCTGCTTCTTTGTTCCATTAAGAATGGTCAGACTCTGGCCATAGGATTGCATTCTACCATGGAAGCCAAGGTTGCAAGGGCATCGGCAAATCGGTTGTTATCCCTCTGAAAGTATTCGAACGAGATCTTCTCAAAGTGTCCAATCACTTCTTCTAGATGTTCTTGATACGGCTTCAGTTTTTCATCTCTGGTCTTCCACTTTCCTTGCGTTTAATAGATGACAATGGATGAATCACCATATACTTTAACCCTTTTTACCCCAATGGTCAGAGCGGTTTTGAGTCCCAAGGCATAAGCTTCATATTCGGTAATATTGTTGGTATAGGGGAAATCGAGTAGGAATGACAAAGGCAAGTAAAGGCCATCTAGAGTGACAAGCAATATTCCCGCATCATACCCCTTTTGATTAACTGCTCCATCAAAGAACAACTGCCATTCATTAGCTATGTCTTCTTCTTCAATTGTTATGATTTCTTCATCTGAAAAGGCATCATCTAAGGCTCTTCCATCTTCTATGGGGTGGGCAGCCAAATGATTAGTTATGGCTTGCCCCTTGATAGAATTTTGAGCAACATAGGTGATGTCAAATTTTGATAGCAATAGCAACCATCAAGCCATCCTTCCTGTTAGAGCTGGTTTATCAAAGAGGTACTTAATTGGATTCATCCTTGAGATCAGACGTACTGGATAAGCTACCATATAGTGTCGTAGCCTTTTTGTCGCCCAAATTAGAGCAGCACAAGTTCTTTCCAAAGATGTGTACCGTGTTTCATACTCCAAGAACTTCTTGCTGAGGTAGTATATGGCATGCTCCACCCCCTTCACTGTCTTCTTTTGTGCTAGCAATGAGCCCATGGAGTATTTTCCCACTGACATATACAACAGAAGTGGTTCTCCTTCCACCAGTGGTGTCAATTCTGCTGGATTCATGAGATATCCTTTTATCTCATCGAAAACTTATTGCCATTGGTCATTCCATTCTGTGGGCTGATCCTTATTTTGCAACTTAAAGATTGGCTCGCAGATAGTAGTTAGTTGAGCTATGAACCTATTGATATACTAAATGTGACCTAGGAATCCTCGTATTTACTTCTCAGTGCGAGGCGTGGGCATTTCTTGGATTGCTTTGGTCTTGATAGGGTCGACTTCGATGCCTCTTTCACTCACCAAAAACCCCAACAATTTTCCTATTGTTACCCCAAATACACACTTCTGAGGATTCAACTTTAGCCGATACTTCTAGATTCTTTTAAAGAATCGTCGTAGCGCAGGAATATGCCCCTATCGATCCTTCGACTTCACTATCATGTCGTCCACATAGACTTCCACATCTTTGTTCATCATGTCATGTAGTATGGATGTAGCTGCTCTTTGATAAGTTGCCCTAGTATTCTTTAGCCCAAAGGGCATCACCTTGTAGCAATAAGTTCCCCACGGAGTGGTGAATGCAGTCTTTTCATGATCCTCTAGGTGCATACTCACTTGATTGTATCCCGAGAATCAATCCATAAATGATAACAAGGTATGCCCCGTTGTGTTGTCAACCAATACGTCAATGTGAGGTAATGGGAAGTCATCCTTAGGGCTCACCTTGTTAAGATCTCAAAAATCTACAGACATTCGTACCTTGCCATCTTTCCAGGGCACTGGTACTATGTTGGCCAACCATTGGGGGTACTTCACTACTTGTAGAAACCCTACATTCCACTATTTCATGACTTCTTCTTTGATCTTTTCACTCCATTCTGAATGCATTCTTCTGAGCTTCTGTTTGACTGGTTTTGCTCCAGGGTAAGTCGACAAACGATGTTGCACGATATTAGGGTCTATCCCAAGCATATCCTCATAAGACCAAGCGAAGACTTCAGCGAATTCTTTTAGAAGACTGATCATCTGTTCTGCTTCTTCATCATCCAGGGTAGTACCAATTTTTACCTCTTGAGGGCATTGGTCGGTTCCTAAATTAATAACCCGGGTATCCTCATCGATGGGTTGGGCTTTCTTTGGTTTGCATTGTTTTATTAGATCATGATATTTATTAAGATCATCATCAGAAAAAGGAGGCAAGTCATACTCGAAATAAAAAATTTCATTCATGAAAGGAGTAACAGACTCGATATACATGGGCTATGGACTTTCTTCATGAGGGAATATAGACACGTAATCATAAACAGAAGACTTGACAACAAACTCAACAACTGACTTGATACTTTCGTCTGTGATATTTAAGTTGGTTGACTCAGTAGCATGGGTAAACTTGAAGTTCTCTCCAATGCTTGTCCAGTTTAGGAGTGGTTCAATGGCTTGATGGATGAATAGATGTGGAAAATGGCCTTTTTCTTCTTCCAAGAAGGTTACTACTATTTCTTCAGTGGTGCTAACATTGTTCTCTTTGACAGATTCTTGGTTTTTCACAAATACAAGTTGATCAACCTCATGCTCTTTAAAGTCGAACTTTCTAAAGGGTGAGAAGCGATGGAGATTGCTCAATCCATTTTCTATGAAGTCCAACTTTTCAAGCCTATTGATTAAGGCCATCCCTTCTCCTCGTTCACATCTCTGACCACCAACACGAACCTTTCTGTTGCCGTTGATTCAAGCATTGTACATGCAGACCACCATTCTTTGTGCTCTTCTTTGCTTTGCATAGATGCTCCTTCCTCTGAAGGGCTTGGGCTTGAACTCATGTAGCTCCCGAACTCATGGTTCTTGCAGAAATGAATAGATGTGGCTCTTCAGATTAGTGGAAAGTTGTAAACTCCAGATAAGTCTTAATCTTCATTTCCCATTCTCTCTTCAAGAGGACTTGGGGGCTTGGTGCCTCCTTTGACTGGATCAATGCTATAGGGTTGCTAGAGGAAGGCCATTCTCAATCAATGCAATTTTTGCTATCCTAGTGATATAGCTATCCTGATCACTTTCCTTGGTTTGTTGTTGTTCTACCTCATGAGTTACCTAATCAAACTCATCTTGAAAGAACACTTTGAATCCTGGTAGCATCTTTACAGTGGTCTCATCAAATCATAGCTCAACATTCCCATAAAAGGAAAAATCTTCTCCTTCCCTTACAAAATACGCATTGAGAGTAGGGTAGTAAGAGGCAAATATTTTCCTGGTCATTCTTAGTATCTTCTGCCCCTTGCCGACATTGTTGCTTCTTGGTCTGGGGGTTTGAGGAGTATACCCTAGACTATTTCTTCCTTTGAACACCACTAAAGGAGGTAGCTTTGATACACCTTGATGATATTTCCCTACTCCCATTCTAAGAAAGTACTGCATGTTCTTCATCATTTGACTCATTGGCGGGCTCCAGATTGCTTCTTAGTTAGCTAGGATTTTTTCTTCTGGTGCTTCCTTGGCGACGGCCGCACAAGTTACTTCTATTTCAAAACCACTAAGTTGGACTTCATGGTCTTGTTCTTCTTCCTTTTCAATGTTGGCTAAGGTGTTAACCACTTCGGGATCCCCTGCCACTGTAATCAACTTTCCCTTTATGAATGAATTTCATCTTCTGATAGAGACTGGAGGATACAACCTTTACATGATGCAACCATGGTTTTTCTAAGAGCATGTTAAAAGATTCTGGTATGCCAATGACCTAGAAATCAATATCAAGCTTCACTAGACCAATCATTACGGCGATGGCAAGGATTCCAAGGATTTCCCTTTTGGTGTTGTCATACACCCGTATTGTCTGATTTGACGGCCTCATTTCTTCTATATTAACACCAATACTTTTGGCCGACCTCAAGGGTAGAACATTCAAGGTAGATCCATTGTCAATGAGGACCTGGGGAATGACCTTGTCAAGGCATTCTATTGTGATATGCAAAGCCCTGTTGTTCTGGGCTCCTTTGGGGAGTTCAGAGTCTGATAACATCAATGATTGTACCGCATATGTTGCCCTTACTATTTGTGAGAGATGCATCAGATCTATCTTGATCGGCACTTGCACAATGGTGAGGGACTTCAAGACTACTTCATGGTGTAAAGGGGAGGCCATTAATAATCCCCAAATTGAGATATTGGCCTAGGCCTTCTTGAGCTGAGCCAAGATTGGATTCTCTGGTTCTTTCTTCAAGCCACTTGTTCCAGCCTCATTGTTCCTTGATTGTTCTACTACTATGGTCTTGCCCTTGTAGTCTCTTCCACTTTAAGTCTCCATTACACTGATAGGTTTCTTCACAATAATCTCTATGGGATAGCGATCCTCATTATCCCGACCATAGGATCTTCCTCTTCTTCAGATTCTCCTTCCTTGCTTGGGGTGGGAAGTCGAGGTCCTCCTCAGATATCAAGAGCCCTAGCTCGTAATTTCTTGACCGCATTGGGAAGGCATTTGACCCATGTATCTATCATTTATATAAATGTGTCATGTCCCTCCAATTTTTCAAGGTTTCCCATTTGTTCGGTGTAGTAGTGTTCATTGATGGCCACTTCACCTAACATTTAGTCAATTTTATCAACTTCAAGTTTTATCTCAACCAAGCGCCCATAGATGCTACTTATGTGCTCTGCTATAGGGTTTACTTCGCCTTTAATAATGATCTCATATCCTTCACTATCTTCTGAATCCGATGCCGACTCATCCCCTTCCATGTGGATTGTGAGTGCTGATTGGATAGCATCTGTGGCGTCAATCATCGGGTCATCTTCGCCGATTGCATACATAAAATATCATCCAGGATCTCTAGGTGAATAATACCTAGATTCATCATCTTCATTATTATTCTAAGGTCTCTGGTAATCACTGTCATCCAAGTCATGGTACTCATCATCACTTCGAGAATTAGATTCATCATTATCATCACGATCCTCACTCTCATCCTCATCGTCATCGTCATTGTCCTCTTCTTCACTGATTTCCCCCTCATTTGGTTCTTTATTAGACTCCTCATAACCCTCGAATTCTCTTGCATCCAAACATTCATAGTATTCGGAGCATATGGATCGGAAGATCTCCATAGGGCCAGACTTGACCTCATTGGCTCGAAGCCTGATCAGACCTGACTCATCATCTTCTGTGCCACTCCCTACGTGGATTAGGGTAGTGTGCTCATTGATTTATTCCCCTATTACCAATGCCATTACTGCTCTGAGGAGGTCATCTGTGACTTCTTCAATTATCTCCGAGTTGTCCTCCTAAGGTATGGTTGTCTGAATCAGAGATGTGGCAGTTGGGGGGAAGAAATACCTCTTATGGAGTTTGCTTATAACAATAGCTACCAAGCCACAATTGGAATGGCTCCATATGAGGCACTATATGGTAGGACGTGTAGAACGCCCCTATATTGGGATGAAGTAAGTGAGTGTCGGATGCTTGGACCGAAAATGATACAGATGACGTGTGCCAAGGTTGACATCATTTGGGAGAGGATTAAGGCAGCCCAATCATGCCAAAAGAGCTATGCAAACAACCACAGAAAAAACATTGAATTCCAAGAGGGGGAGAAGATGTTTATTCAAATCTCTCCTATCAAAGGGTTGCATAGATTCCTTAGAAAGGGCAAGCGAAGTCCGAGATATATTTATCCGTTTGAAATCTTGGCACAAGTTGGCTCCGTAGCATATATGTTGGCTCTTCCGCCTTCCCTCAGCAATGTTCACAATGTATTCCACGTTTCTATAATGAAGCAGTACATCCATGACCCATCACACGTGCTGCCCATGGAACTGGAGTACTTAGAAGATGATATGACCTATGAAGAGCAGCCTACTGAAATTCTAGATCGGAAGGTGAAAACCCTTCACAATTGCTCCATCGCTTTTATGAAGGTTCGATGGGCTAATCATTCACTTAAGGAAGCATCCTGAGAGAAAGAAGATGACATCTAGGCCAAATATCCTCATCTTTTTGGGTAACTAGGTACTACAATTTTAGGGTCAAAATTTTCAAAAGAGGGTAAATGTGATACCCTACTCTCTAAACCCAGTTTACTTACCCTATGGAATATGATAGCAATTTCAGTTTGGTCATACAGAATTTGAACCCGAATGAGTTGAGATGGGTACCCTATGGAACATGATAGCGAGGGTGACTCTAAATTCAAGTTCGCTAGACGAGTCTGAACCAATGCCCAGTGAAGTCTGCATGCCCAAGTTGTGCACTTGCACGTATCACAAGGCCATGTACGGACAATAAAGGTACGTAGCCATATTTTATGATGAGTACATATTTTTAAATCATATACCAGGAGTGAAATATGTGTCGGGAGCCGAGTCCCATCGAAATCCCAATTATTTGGCTAAGTTTCAGTCGACTGGTGGGTGGTCATAGGTGGGTTGAACCCACCAGTGTGACCTACTAGTCTAGTCATTAGATATTTTGACCCAAGTATAAATAGTAATTATTACCCTTCTTTTCTCTCATTTAATGTTTTACAAGGTGGGTGAGAAGTGTAAAGAAGAGACAGAATCGAAAGGAAGAAAAAGGGAAGAAGAAGAAGAAGAAGAAGAAATGCTCCCTGTGCGTCGCCGAGGTTAGATCTTTCCATTTTGGCATCAAAAAAGTGATCCTCATCTTGAGATCTACGATTTGAGGTGAGTCAAGGCTATATTTCTTAAACCCTCAAGAAACCCTAAGTGAAACCCTTTGATTCGGGTAGAAATCCTTTAGATCTTGTTAATCCCACTTGAGAAGATGAATCTAAAGTTTAATGGAAGACCTATATGTTGATTTTGAAGGTTTTAGATGATGAAATTGCAAGATTTGAAGAGCATTTGATGATTTCTTGAGTTAAAGAAGAGATTTGGAGTTTTAAAGGTGTTCTTGAGCAAAGAGGTAAGATCTGTGCTTAAAACCTTGAATCAACCCTAGGTCTAGGTTAGAATCACAATATGGGACCTTATTGTGTGGAAAATTTTATCAAATTGACCCCTTGTGGTTTCCCCAAGGTGGGATGAAGAGTTGAAGTGAACAGCAGAAACTCGCTATAAACTAGTGGGTGGCACTGATAGGTGTCGAACCCACCAGTCGGGGCCCCATCGGTTTGGATAGAGCCCCTCACCTAATCGGTAGGTGTGACCGACAGGCTCCTGGCCCTCCGATGACCTACCAGTGAGGCTTATCGGGCTCCGATAGGGCCCAAATTTATCGGTAACCTCCTAGAGTGATTTTAAACGCATTGAGGTCATCGTACTTCGTTGGTTATGATCCTAAAGTAGAGATATACTAAACTAGACCTTTTTATGATAGGTTTTACTAAAAATTTGCGTCACCGCACGTCAGATCTCATTTGTACCAGGCGTGAACTATTGTACATGACGGGTAAGTGGGGAGAGGACATTGACTTTAATTTATGGAGTGTTTTGCACCATTTATCCTGTATGTAGACTAGTCATGTCATCATTCTATTTGTGTGTAGATTAGCCATTCTTGAATGCCATTTGCATGCTTTGCTGATGCATTTTAATAATTCTATTATAATATGTGTTATTTTTCTTTACATCTCAAATGCGTGATGCTCGTCATGGATTATGAGATGGATGATTTCAATTACTGAATATGATGCATTGCTAGATTAGATGTTGTAGTCGGCTTAGAAATAAATGCATTGGTGGCCCGTGGAATGAGGCACGATGGCACTATACAGTTGTACTATCTCATACAGAACTATACGATTAAGAATGAAATTTTCTTGTGCTACGACCCTTCCCAGCAATGGTTTAGGTGTTGGGGATATCACTAAGGGAAAGCCCGAGGTTCTGTACCAACAGTGGTGATTAGAAGTACGCCCGACTGATCACTAGGACAGTCGACAACTTTGGTGATATAATCAGATAGTCAATCGTACTGCATTTATTTTAATGTCATTTACTTTAATGCAGGGTAAGACCCAATTTACTTTAATTTCATTTACAATAATGTCGCTGAGGAGCAGCAATTTACTTTTCTGGGTACCCACGGCTGACCTTCTCCTATAACTCTATGGGCGTATCGTTGGATAGGGATCGCGACTCGTACCAGGGGCATTTGCACACTATGGTTGTGAGTAGCGCATAACCTATGACTTAGCAAAGTTGTTTAGGTGATTTAGAATAATAAAAATGGACTTTGCATGCATATAGGTTCATTTGTATTGTGAATGCTTGTTTGGTCTTTCTTTTCACTTACTGGGCTAGTGAGCTCATCCCACATGCACACCATTTTTAGATAATCTTGTAGGTTTTTTGGCTGAGGAGCTAGAGCTGAGACCCACTGTAGAATTTTTAGCTGAGGACTAATGGGTCCCTGAAGATCTTGGGCATGGTGTTGAGTGCCCGTGCGAGAGCTGTGTTGGAGAACAGCAACATTGAAACCCAACCCAAGATTCTTTTTTATTCTTTGCTATGTTACCCTTTTGTGCTATGGATATTTAGATTGTATTTTTTGTGTATATATCACACCTACGGGTCCACATGTAAATGTACTATGTAACATAACTTGGGTATCAAAAGTATTGGGGTATTTACAGGTATATACATACAAGACTTCCGCTGAAATATAGATTTTACTTTCTTTAGATGTGTGTATGTTATGTAGTGTTACTGCGTCAAATGATCCTAGCAGGTTTTGGGTTAACAGGAGTTAACTCGATCACTAGTCTGGTTTGAGAGCGAGGTGTGGCAACGGTGGTATCAGAGCGCGATGCACTACCCGCTCACAGCATGTAAGATAGATCCCTATAGAATTTATAATAGGGCCCGAGGTTGGGTAAATATAAAGCTTTAAAGATTTAAAACCTGTAATAAGATGAAAAATTTTAAATTCTTGCATTCCATTGTATGCACGAGAGTAGAATCTAATAAGAATAACAAAGGGTCGATTGGCTGATTCCATAAAACATTGGTTGCTAATTCTGACAAAATTTCGAAAGCATAACGACACTATAATTAGAATACCAAAAATTTTTAAGTTTACCACCTAATAGACCATAAATATAAACATAATAAACAAAATGTGGTGACTGACATAGTCACCACCAAATTACAACAAGTTCACCAAAACAAATAAAACTATCGAAAAGTTTCCAAACATCAACATAGACACACCACCAAGTTCAAACCATATAAAATGTACCAAAATATACAAACCAACATAGTTTCATAACCTCCAAATAGAGAGATAAGGGAATAGAAGATAAGGTTAGAGAAGAGAAAAAAGAGAAGATTGTTCCAAGACAAGACAAGAGGGTCATCAGATAAACAGGAAAGATCCACTACTTCATCAATCATCATCGTCAATAGTCAATGTCTCCCCACCTTTAGGCCTCGAGTCGATGTGGAGGCATTGATCATAATAGTCAAATCCATCATTAGTCAACGTAACCTCATTTTTCACACGGTGGAAACCCGTTGCAATCCCTTTGGAGACTTTATCCAAGTCCTCAGTTAGGGCTTGGAAGTCAACCTCCAACTTCCCAAACCTGTGCTGCAGTACTAACTCCCATGCTGCACTCTCCTCCACCCTATCTAGGATCTCAGTTTGCCTGTCCTGAAGTGCCCTCTCTCTTGTGGCACTCTCATCCAAACGTCTTAGAATCAGATCTTGCCCATATTTTAGGGCTCTCATGTTGTCCATCATACTCTGGAAATCAAATGCCCCACCTGAAGATGGTGGAGCTTTGAACTGAGGATCTACATCCCTCCTATCAAGAGGATCCTCCTCAAGGATCTCCTCATCAACCATGTCCTCCTCATCATGATGATGGATGTAGTCCTCATCCTCCTCACTGTCACTCCTACCTTCTATACCCACATGCTCCTCACCCTCTGCTCCCTGAGCTCCTTCCCAATGGGGTTTACCCATATGAATTTGTAGGCCCATCCTTTGTAAGTTCTCCCTAGTAAACTTATCCGCGGGAGACTTTCCTTCCTCACCCCTCAGGTCCACCTAGAAGTACTCAAAGACTTTGGTGAGTGACCTGTCATATGGGAATCCTGCGTCAGTGGGATGTGTTGTATGGTATTCCATGGTCTTCAACATGATATATGGGAGGCATAGACGTGAGGCACCCTCCTCCAAGGCCATGTGGATACAATAAGCTAGGCAGGTCGCCATGAAGTTAACTTGGTTTCTATGACCCACTCTGGGGAGTAGGTTAAACTGAACCAAGGGTGCAAATATATGAGCATCTATAGTGTAGGCTGTCTCAGACTAGGGACGCACTCTGCTGCCACTGATGGCCTTATAAATATCATCCTGCATCTTCAGACTCAAATCTGGGCCCACAGCCTTTATCCTCGGGGCACTGTGGAATGGCTACCCTCCGTGGATATACCCAGGATCGTTGCTAAGAAATCCACAATCAATAGAATGTTTACTCCCTTTACCGTGCTAGTTAGGGAGTACTCTCTATTCTCAAACGATACCTCTAGGTTGCAGTAAAAATATCAGACTAGATCCTCGTAGCCAGGTCGGTCGGGGTTAAGCATAAATTGCCAACCCAATGCCGTAAACTTATCCAGCATCCAAAAACCATCAAAATCCCCCACCACCACTATTTTCTCCATCATGACTGAATTTTTAGAAAATATTGGCCAAGCAACAGCCACCTCTAGACTATGGAACAACCTCTCGTCAAAATATTTAGGATCAATAGAAGCATCCCTCCTTGGTCGGGCTCACGAAGTAGAAGAACTTGGGGCTGAGTTTTTCCCCTTGGAGGTAGTTGACTTTCTTCTCTTAGACGAGGAAGTTGCCTCCTTGCTTGTTCGTGAAGACATCCTAAAAATTTAAAGGAGATAGGTAAGTGTAAATAAACAAAAGTATGAAATTATGGTAATAAGGAGTAGTGTGAAAAGGGGGGGTGGATGGAGCACTAACCGAAATAAAAATGAATGAAAAACCCCAAGGTGCAATTGCCATTATCAAAATGCATTGGTGTGAAGTGCTAAATTTAAGAGGAAATGAATGAACATGTGGTAATGATATACGAGGCAAGGTTACTTATCAAATAGATGGAGATAGAAGTAGATGAGCATGAGGACCTTCTCAATACCTAAATGCAGTTAAATAAGTAGCAATGAACAAAATTATAACAAAGAATTTCTGTAACTTGGAGAAAAAGAGATGGAAACCCCAAAACAGTAACTTGAGGGAAAATGGGGGTTTTACATGGGTGAAATTGATTTAATCATAGTGGAAAATCGATGTAAGCCTGCAAAATGAATTATCTTAAAACTATTTCGCTACTAATTAATAGAGAAAGCTCTGTATAGAATGGCACCAACTGAGTTAAAGGAGCTGTAGACACAATTGCAAGATTTATTGAAAAAGGGGTTTATACGCCCAAGTGTCTCTCCTTGGGGTGAACCAGTCTTATTTGTTAAGAAGAAGGATGGTAGTTTGCGTATATGCATCGACTACCAGGAACTGAACAAGTTAACCATCAAGAACCGGTATCTATTCCCACGCATCAATGATTTATTTGATCAACTATAAGGTGCTAAGGTGTTTTCGAAGATTGATCTCAGATGGGGTTACTACTAGCTCAAGATAAAGGGCAGCGACATACCAAAGACAACTTTTAGAACCCGGTATGGTCATTATGAATTCCTAGTGCTATCTTTTGGGTTAATCAATGCACTGGCTGCTTTCATGGATTTAATAAACCGTGTATTTCATGATGTCCTTGATAAGTGGGTCATCGTTTTCATTGATGACATCTTGATTTACTTGAAGTCTGAAGAAGAGCATGCAAGACACTTGAGAATGGTACTACAAAGATTGAGAGAAAAGCAATTATATGCCAACTTCAGCAAATGTGAGTTTTGGCTCAAGCAAGTTGGATTCCTAGGACACGTGGTGTCTGAGAATGGAATCAAAGTGGAACAAGATAAAGTGAAGACTATAGTAGAGTAGGAGACACCCAAGAATGTAACAGAAATTAGAAGCTTCTTGGGCTTAGCAGGCTACTACCAACGCTTCATCGAGAATTTTTCTCGGATTCTTGTGCCAATGATAGTTGACCAGGAAGGGTGTGAAGTTTGATTGGTCAGAAGAATGTGAAAAAAACTTCCAAGAATTGAAGAAGCGGTTAGTGTCAGCTCCTGTATTAACCATTCCAAATGGTATAAGTGGGATGACAGTCTATATTGATGCTTCCAAGATCGGGTTGGGTTGTGTTCTCATGCAACACGGAAAGGTGGTAGCATATGTGTCTAGGCAACTTAAGGATTATGATAAGAACCATGCCACTCATGATTTAGAACTGGCAACAATCATCTTTGCTTTGAAATCTGGCGTCATTATCTGTATGGGGAGAAGTGCGAGATATACAGTGATCACAAGAGTCCTAAGTACTTCTTCACCCAAAGAGATTTGATTATGAGACAAAGAAGACAGCTTGAACTTATGAAGGACTATGACTGTGACATTCAATATCATCCGAGCAAAGCTAATGTGGTGGCAGAAGCTCTAAGTCAGAAGGCTCAGACTGTAGCACTTTCGTACTTAGCTGTCTGTCCACAGCTTATACAAGAGGTGGTACTGATGGATGAAATCCTTTTATATGAGGGAGTAACGTTGGAGCTTGAACATCAGCTAGATGATGTTAAACATTTAACCACATCCCTGATAGCCCTATAGGTATATCCGTCCATCAGGCAGGAGGTGATAATGAAGCAATCTTTGGATTTTGAGCTGCAAAGGATCAGAATAAAAATTCAGGAGTAGACGATGAATGACCCTAACTTCACAATAGCCAATGATGGGCATTACTATTTCAAGGCAGGTTGTGTGTGCCCGATAATAGGGAAATACAGGACAAGATAGTGAAGTAGGCACACAGTTCTGAAAACTCACTTCACCTAGGGAGCACAAAGATGTATAAGGATCTCAAACAAAGTTATTGATGGCCATCAATGAAAATTACTATAGCCCTATATGTGTCGGATTGCCTCGCACGTCAGAAGGTCAAGGAGGAATGGCATCGACCATATGGCACTCTTCAGCCACTCCCTGTACCAGAGTGGAAATGGGACCGAATTACTATGGACTTTGTCACAGGGCTACCCCGTACACCCAAAGAGATGGATGCAATCTGGGTGGTAGTTGACAGGCATACCAAGACTGCTCATTTCATTCCAATCAAGACCAATTATTCCATGGACAAGCTATGACAACTTTATATGAATAACATAGTCCTTTTGCATAGAGTGCCAGTGAGCATTGTGTCAGATAGAGACCCATGGTTCACATCTAGATTTTAGAAAAGCCTTCAAGCAAGCCTTGGGGACACAAGTGAATCTGAGTACTACTTTCCACCCACAGACCGATGGGAATTCATAACGAACCATACAAGTACTGGAAGACATTCTCAAGGCCTGTGCAATGGAAATGAGGCCAGTTGGGAGGAATACATACCTCTTATGGAGTTTGCTTATAAAATAGCTATCAAGCCACAATTGAGATGGCTCCATATGAGGCACTGTATGGCAGAAAGTGTAGAACGCCCCTATATTGGGATGAAGTAGGTGAGCACTAGATGCTTGGACCGAAAATGATACAGATGACATGTGATAAGGTCGACGTCATTCGGGAGAGGATTAAAGCAGCCCAATCACGCCAAAAGAGCTATGCAGACAACCGCAAAAAAGACATTGAATTTCAAGAGGGGGAGAAGGTGTTTATTAAAATCTCTCCTACCAAAGGGTTGCACAGATTCCATAGAAAGGGCAAGCTAAGTTCGAGATCTATTGGCCCATTTGAAATCTTGGCACAAGTTGGCTCCGTAGTGTATATGTTGGCTCTTCCGCCTTCCCCCAGCAATGTTCACAATGTATTCCACGTTTCTAGGATGAAGCAGTACATCCATGACCCATCACATGTGCTGCCCGTGGAACCGAAGTACTTAGAAGCTGATATGACCTATGAAGAGCAGTCTGCTAAATTCTAGATCAGAAGGTGAAAACCCTTCGTAATCGCTCCATCGCTTTTGTGAAGGTTCGATGGGCTAATCATTCACTTAAGGAAGCATCTTGGGAGAAAGAAGATGACATCCAGGCTAAATATCCTCGTCTTTTTGGGTGATCAGGTATTACAAATTCAGGGACAATTTTTTCAAAAAGAGGGGGGGTAAATGTGACACCCTACTTTCTAAACCCGGTTGGTTCGATTTGGTTGTGTAGGATCTGAACCCGAACGAGTTGAGATGGGTACCCTATGGAACATGATAGAAAGGGTGACTCTAAACTCGGGTTGGCCAGACGAGTCTGAACTAGTGCCTAATGAAGTCTGCGTGCCCAAGCCATGCACTTGCACATATCACAAGGCCATGTACAAACAATAAAGGTACGTAGCTCTATTTTGTGACGAGTACATATTTTTAAATCATATACAGAGAGTGAAATACGTGTCAGGAGCCAAGTCCCGTTGAAATCCCAATTATTTGGCTAAGTTTCGGCCGACTGATAGGTAGTCATAGGTGGGTCAGACCCACCAGTGTGACCTACCAGTTTGGTCATTAGATATTTTGACCCAGGTATAAATAGCAATTATTACCCTCCTTTTCCCTCATTCGATGTTTTACAAGGTGGGTGAGAAGAGTAAGACAGAAAAGAAAGGAAGAAAAAGGGAAGAAGAAGAAGAAGAAATGCTCCTTATGCGTCACCGAGGTTAGATCTTTCCATTTTGGCTCCGGAAAAGTGCTCATCATCTGGAGATCTACGATTTGAGGTGAGTAAAGGCTATATTTCTTAAACCCTCAAGAAACCCTAAGTGAAACCCTTTGATTCGGGTAGAACTCCTTTAGATCTTGTTAATCCCACTTGAGAAGATGAATCTAAAGTTTAATGGAAGAAGAGATTTGGAGTTTTGAAGGTGTTTTTGAGATGAAATAGCAAGATTTGAAGAGCATTTGATGATTTCTTGAGTTGAAGAAGAGATTTGGAGTTTTGAAGGTGTTTTTGAGCAAAGAGGTAATATCTTTGCTTAAAACCTTGAATCGACCCTAGATCTAGGTTAGAATCACAATATGGGACCTTAGATGTGTGGAAATGCAGTCGAATCGGTCCATTGTGGTTTTCCCAAGGAGGGATGAAAAGTGGAAGTGAACAGCAGAAACCCATTGTAGACCGATGGGCGGCACTGATAGGTGTTGGACCCACCAATTAAGGGCCCCTAGTCACGACCTGGCTTCTGGCCTGACCGGTGGGCTAGATCGATGGGTGCCCAGCCCATCAATAGGGGCCTACTGGTTTGGACAGAGCCCCTGGCCTAATCGACGGGAGTGACCGATGGGCACCTGGCCCACCAGTTGACCTACTAGTGAGCCTTATTTGGCTTCGATAGGGCCCAAATTTGTCCGACAACCTCTTATAGTGATTTTAAACGCGTTGAGAACATCATACTTCATTGGTTATGATCCTAAAGTAGAGATATACTAAACTCGACCTTTTTATGATAGGTTTTACTAGAAACTCACGTCATCGCACGTCGGATCTCACTTGTATCGGGCGTGAACTATTGTACATGACCGGTAAGTGGGGAGAGGATGTTGACTTTAATTTATGGAGTGTTTTGCATCATTTATCCTATATGTAGACTAGTCATCCCATCATTCTATTTGTGTGTAGATTTGTCATTCTTGAATGCCATTTACATGCTTTGCTAGTGCATTTTAACAATTCTATTATAATATGTGTTGTTGTGCTTTACATCTCAAGTACTTAATGCTCGTCATGGATTATAAGAAGGATGATTTCAATTATTGAATATGATGCATTGCTAGATTAGATGCCGTTTGTTGGCTTGGAAACGAATGCATTGGTGGCCCGTGGAATGGGACGTGGTGGCACTATGCAGTCATACTATCTCATATAGCAATATACGATTAAGAATGACATTTCCTTATGCTACGACCATTCCTAGCAGTTAGGTGTTGGGTATATCACTAGGGGAATGCTCGAGGTTGTGTACTCACAGTGGCGGTTAGAAGTATGCCCGGTTGATCACTAGGACAGTCAGCAACTTTGGTGATATAATCAGAGGGCCAATCATACTGTGTTTACTCTAATGTCATTTACTTTAATGTAGGGCAAGGCCTAATTTACTTTAATGTCACTGAGGAGCAGCAATTTACTTTTTTGGGTACCCACGGTTGGCCTTCTTCGACAACCCTATGGGTGTATCGCTGGATGGGATTCGCGACTCGTACCTGGGGCATACGCACACTGTGATTGTGAGTAGCACGTAACCTATGACTTAGCAATGTTTCTTAGGTGATTTAGAATAATAAAAATGGACTTTGCATGCATATAGGTTCATTTGTATTGCGTTTGTTTGGTCTTTCTTTTCATTTACTGTGTTAGAGAGCTCATCCCATGTGCACACCATTTTTAGATGATCTTACAAGTTTTTCGACTGAGGAGTTAGAGCCAGGACCCATAGTAGAATTTTTAGCTGAGGACTGGTGGGTCCCTGAAGATCTTAGGCACAGTGTTGAGTGCCCATGAGAGAGCTATGTTATAGGATAGCAACAGTGATACCCAACCCTAGATTCTTTTTATTCTTTGCTATGTTACCCTTTTTGTGCTATAGATATTTAAATTATATTTCTTGTGTATATATCATGCCTACGGGTTCACATGTAAATGTACTATGAGACGCAATTTAGGTATCAAGAGTATTGGGGTATTTACAGGTATATACGTACAAGACTTCCGCTGAAATACAAATTTTACTTTCTTTAGATGTGTGTATGTTGTGTTGTGGTTACTGCGTCAGATGATCTTGATAGGTTTTGGGTTAATCGGAGTTAACTCGATCACTGGTTTAGTTCTGTGAGAACGGTGGTATCAAAGCGCGATGCACTACTTGCTCACAGCATGTAAGATAGATCTTTATAGAATTTATAATAAGACACGGGGTCGGGTAAATATAAAAGGCTTAAAGAATTAAAACCTGTAATAAGATGAAAATTTTTAAATTCTTGCATTACATTGCATGCACGAGAGTAGAACCTAATCAGAATAACAAAGGGCCAATTGGCCGATTCCATAAACCATTGGTTGCTAATTCTAACAAAATTTTGGCAGCATAAAGGCGCTATAATTAGAATACCAAAAATTTCAAAGTTTACCACCTGATAGACCTTAAATATAAACATAATAAACAAAATGTGGTGACCGACATAGTCTCTGCCAAATTACAACAAGTTCACCAAAATAAATAAAACTATCCAAAAATTTCTAAACATCAACATAGAAAAACCACAAAGTCCAAACCACAGAAAATGTATCAAAATATACAAACCACCATAGTTTAATAACCACCAAATAGAGAGATAAGGGAATAGAAGATAAGGTTAGAAAAAGAGAAAAGAGAAGATTTTTCCAAGACAAGACAAGAAGGGTCATCACATAAACAGGAAGGATCCACTGCTCCATCAATCATCATCGTCAACAGTGAATGTCTCCCCACCTTTAGACCTCGTGTCGATGTGGAGGCATCGATCATAATAGTAAAATCTATCATTAGTCAACGTAACCTCCTTTTTCACATAACGAGAATCTGCTGCAATCTCTTTGGAGACTTTATCCAAGTCCTCAGTTAGGGCTTGGAAGTCAGCCTCCCAGCTTCCCAAACCTGTGCTGCAGTACTGAATCACATGCTACAGTCTCCTCCACCCTCCCTAGGATCTCTGTCTGCCTGTCCTGAAGTTCCCTCTCTCTTGCAGCTCTCTCATCCAAACATCTCAGAATCTAATCTTGCCCATCTTTTAGGGCTCTCATGATGTCCATCATACACTGGAAATCAAATTCCCCACCTGAAGATGGTGGAGCTCTGAATTGAGGATCCACATCCCTCCTATCAAGAGGATCATCCTCAAGGATCTTCTCATCATCCATGTCCTCCTCATCATGATGAGGAATGTAGTCCTCATCCTCCTTACTATTACACCCACCTTCCATACCCACATGCTCCTCGCCCTCTACTCCCTGAGCTCCTGCCCCTTGAGGTTCACCCATATGACTTTACAGGCCCATCCTTCATAAGTTCTCCCTGGTGAACTTATCCTCGGGAGACTTTCCTTCCTCGCCCCTCAGGTCCACTTGGAAGTACTCAAAGACTTTGGTGAGTGACCTGCCATATGGGAATCCTACGTCATTGGGATATGTCGTATGGTATTCCATGGTCTTCAACATGGTATATGGGAGGCATAGACGCGAGGCACCCTCCTCCAAGGCCATGTGGATACAGTAAGCCAAGTAGTCCGCCATGAAGTTAACTTGGTTTCTGTGACCCATTCTGGGGAGCAGGTTGAATTGAACCAAATGTGCAAATACACAGGCATATGGAGTGTAGGCTGTCTCAGATAAGGGATGCACTATGTTGCCACTAATGGCCTTATAAATATCCTCCTACATCTTTGGACTAAAATCTGGGCCCACAACCTTTATCCTCGGGGCAGTGTAGAAGTGGGTACCCTCAGCGGATATACCCAGGATCCTCACCAACAACTCCACAGTCAATAGAATGTTTACTCCCTTTACCATGCTAGTAAGGGAGTACTCTCCATTCTCAAACGATACCTCCAGGTTGCGGTAAAAATATTGGATTAGATCCTCGTAGCAGCGTCGGTCGGGGTCAAGCATTGATTGCCAACCCAATGCCGTAAACTTATCCAGCATCTGAAAACCATCAAAATCCCCCACCACCACTATTTTCTCCATCATGACTAACTTTCTAGAAAAGATTGGCAAGCAACAGCCACCTGTAGACTATGGAACAACCTCTCGTCAAAATCTTCAGGATCAGTAGAAGCATCCCTACTAGGTTGGGCTCACAAAGAAGAAGAACTTGGGGCTGAGTTTTTCCCTTGGAGGTAGTTTTTTTTCTTCTCTTAGATGAGGAAGCTGCCTCCTTACCTGTTCGTGAAGACATCCTGAAAATTTAAAGGAGATAGGTACACGTAAATAAACAAATGTACAAAATGAAGGTAATAAGGGGTAGTATAAGAGCACTAAGAAATATGAAAATGAATGAAAAACCCCAAGGTGCAATTGTCATTATCAAAATGCATTGGTGTGAAGTGGTAAATTTTAGAGGAAATGAATGAACATGTGGTAATGATAAACGAGGCAAGGTTGCCTATCAAATAGATGGAGATGGAAGTGGATGAGCATGAGGACCTTCTCAATACCTTAATGTAGTTAAATAAGTAGCAATGATCAAAATCATAACAAAGAATTTCTGTAAATTGGAGAAAAAGGGGTGGAAACCCCAAAACAGTAACTTGAGGGAAAATGAGGGTTTTACATGGGTGAAATTGATTCAATCATGGTGGAAAATCGATGTATGCCTACAAAAGGAATTATCTTAAAGCTATTTCACTACTAATTGATAGAGGATGGACATAGTTGTATCATTCATTCATAAGAAAAACAGAAGCAAAAGCGAAAACCCCAAAATCTTATCAAAAAAAAGAATTACCCCCAAACCAAAGAAGAGTAACTTCATATCAAAGAGGTAAAGCTTATGCATACATGAATGGGAATGATTTCCATACCAATGTGTGTGTGCAATGAGAGTGTAGAACACCAATGAATCATCAAATTTCAAGAAAGGAATTAAAATGAGAAGAAAACCCCAAAACAGGGGAATCTAGGGCAAAATGAGAGTTTACTCTCCATAGGTCGGTAAAATATGACCAAACACATGTGAAGATCACAAATGGAATGCTATATTCACCCATATTACTCCTATGGTTAGAAGAATTAATAGAAAAATCGATTTTGGAGCACATAAATACAAAAACAAACCTAAAACCAAGTTTGAGGAGAAAAGAGGAAGAAGAGAAAATTACTTGAGGATTGAAGAAGATGAGGAGAGATTTGAACACGAAATGGTTGGGTGAACTTGTAAGTGGAATCATTGGAATGGTCCCTCAAATCACCCTTGCTCTGAGTCTTGGAGAGAAGAAATGAGAAAGTGGAAAATCGGGGTTTTAAAACCCCTTTTAAGTCCCTTGGTCGCGATGGATGGGCCCCAGCCTGGCCTTGCCCGTCGGTTCAGCCCGCCGGTTTGGGTTTCAAGGCCCAGATCACCCTGTGTGCCTAGTAGACCCCAAATTGGTGTAATTATGAGTGTTTTTCTGTGTAGTTAGACCTTGTCGTGTGGTCGGTCTATTTCTAGTGGTTAAATATAGGTGCGTAAGGCCATGTGGTGTGATGTGATAATGTGATCTGTGACATAAAGTGCAATTGAATATGTGCATATATGTGAATACTGTGGCACTTAATCAATGCTTACTTTTATATAATTCAGGTACATAACACTATGGTATGCACCAGATCCGGTAGCAATGCTCGAGGTACCCCTGGTGGTCCCTGTCACGTTGGTCGACCACCATATCCCCGTGGACCTTGATCCGTGGAGTAATCCTCACACCCACCACCACAAGTGAGCCTTGGACTAGAAGAAGTTCAAGGTAACCCACTTGTGAACGAGATTCTGGGTCCCCTGCCTATTATCACTTCAGGTGATGTTACGACACTCACTCAATAGTCACAAGAGGCATTTCAGCAGTATTTGTTCCAGCAGCAACAAACTTTTATGACTTCTATGCAACAGTATTTGAACCCTACTCAGCTAGGTCAGCATCCTAGAGTGGTTATTCCACATGACCCTCCCATGGGGTTAGGTATTAGGGTACAATCGGGAGGAACACCACCTGGGGTTACATCACAAGATCAACCAGGAGGTACCCCATCTGTTCCACCATTCGGCACTCCTCCATTAATGATGCATCCACCTTACCCATAATATCTGGCGTGCGGGGCAGTGCATGGGTCTGATAATCAAATGGATTGCACCATTCGCATCATGGACTTTGTGTTTGATTCTTGTATTTGTGTCATCATGGAATATTATATATGTGAATGTTTGTATTTGATTGTGCGTGAACCCCACCCCTTACTGAGCAAGTTGGAAGCTCACCCCATGTATATACCTCCTTTTAGATGATGATGTAGGTATTGTCATGCCTATGGCTTGTGACTCTATCCTCCGGACCCGAGTACAGAGTGAGCGACTGGTGGATGCCAGAAGCAGAGGAACATGATCAAGACTGTGCTTGTGACCACTGTGCTTACACGGCACCCTGAGGTGTGGAGTGTATATGTGACTTTTGACACCGAACTTTACAATTGGTATTATTTTAGGCTTATTATATATAAGTCTTGCATACTTGTAAATAGGATAAACTAGTTATGAATATGTAATATCACTAGATGACTTCCCCCATCTTTATTATGATTCCACTATTATATTTTGATTCCGCTCCAATTGATTTGGTTCGTATTGTAAGATTGTTTATGTTAAGGTACTGCTATCAGAGATCCTGGTAGGTTTGTAAGACGGGTACACGTCTGACTCACACCACTGATATTTCTAATGGTAAGTTGGGTTTACTGGAATTGGGGTGTGATATATTAAGAGTTGCTAATAGGGTTTAGACTTCAAGTAAAGAAATATGTTAATTTTTATTATACACGACTCATTAAGACGAGGGGGTATTTTTTTTAGAACTAGGATGAGGGTTTTTATTAGTAGGTTTGGATTCATATAATTTTTATTTATGTATAGCTTTTTTTTTTTTTTTTTGGGTATTCATTTAATTGAAGTGCCCTTTGGGAGAAAAGAAAGTATTTTTATTTATACTTGTGTAGGTACCAAATTATGGCCCGGTCCTGTACCAAAAAAAAAAAAATCCAAACCCATCAGCAAAAAAAATAAATTATAAAATAGATAGGACACAGACCCAATCCCACACATGATAGAGAGGGAGGCCCACCTAAAAAAAACTTTAGAAAGAGAAAGTGAGGGAGAGAAATAGGAGAAAAAAAGAAGCAAGGGGAGAGTTCAATGTAGAATAAAAAGAGTGAAGTGAAAAAGAAAAAAAAGGGAGGATTCAACGTTGGAAGGGAGAGACAAAAAAAGAGAAAGCATGAGGGGAGAGGTAAAATGGACCTTTCACTTTCCTAGGCATTTCTCTCTAGAAAATTGCTAGAAAATGAGGAAGAAAGAGTAGCAGCAGCCACCTCCTTCAACCTTATGCAAGTTGAAGATTCTAAGGTTGGAGATGCTTCTAGACCCTTTGTTTGTTACAACAACCTTCTCTAAGTTACATAACAGTTGGGCAAGCTTTGGGAGAGAGGTTTCTTTTCTTTTAACCGTGGATAAATCAATAGTTGAAGCGCTCCTCTACTTTATAAAAGAGATTTATGTCATTCTTTCTCTGGAGCTTGGTTTCTTCTTCAATTCTTCACATATTTAGTCGTTCTCTATTATAATGTATGGAGCTTGGCCATTGGAGCTGTTGTCTGTGACTTAATTCTTTCTATTTCTAGTTTATTCCCCCCATTAAAGCTTTGTAAGTATTTCAAAACCTTTCAATATGTCATCTAGATGATGTTTAGAGTATTTTTATTTGCTATGAATGATGCTACCTCTCATCTTGATCCTTTTATGAGAATTTTTATTGTATCTTGATCATGTATGACAATGATTTTCTGATTAGTAGAATTTATGTAGTCCATATATGTAATACCCTGAAATCTGACTCAAGGGTATTTTTATCTTTTGACCATTGTAGAGTTAGGGTGATTTAAAATGGGGATACCAGACCATCAAGGGTGCATCATTACCTAATAAGTACTAAAAATCATCCATTAGATCTAACTATACTGTAGAATAACTTTACGGTTTTTGCCCTCAAAATTATCATTTTGCCCATGAACCTTAATTTACCATTTTGCCACTGTATCATAATTTGACTTTTCTTTTTTAATTTTCTGATTATCAACCCTAATATTGATTTAGTTAATTGAGAATAAGATTTGTGTGTGTGTGTGTGTATATATATATATACATATTATTATCCATATATACATCTAACTAACTAACTAATTAAGTGGATAATACCCAACTAACCTTCACCATAGTTAAATTGTGGGGAGGTCTTTGTCACTTCTATTTCTGATATTTTATTATGACAATGAGGAAAGAGAAAATACAAAGCTAACAAGATTCCTATTGTTGGGGGTTTCCTATGTCACACCCCACCTTGCAGTAGACCCAATTACCATTAAGAATACTGGCGGTGTGAGTAAGACACGTACATGTCTTACAAACCTTCCAGGATCTCTGATAGTAGTACCTTAACATTTTCACAATCTCATAACACAAACCAACATAAGCAACGGAATCAAAGTATAGTAGCAGAATTATAAGTAAAATGGGAAAACATCTAATGGTAATATAATAGAAATAACTAGGTTATTCTATTACATTCATCCATGACATATACTTATAACCTCAAGAATATAAACAATCTACAGCTATATCCATAAATATCAAAACATGATATACAATCTCACGGTGCGGTGCAAGCACAGTGGTCGCAAGCACAGTCCTGGTCATGCTCCTCTGCTTCTGGCATCCATCAGTCGCTCACACCGTACTTTGACTCAGAAGATACTGAATCACCTGCCATCGGCACCACGGTACTTACATCATCATCTAAAAGGGGGTCTATACGTGAGGTGAGCTTTCCAACTCGCTCAGTGAGGGGTGGGGTCAAGCACATCCAAGTAAGTCAATAGCAATAGAAATTTATGATGTATGATTGTGAAAATTAAACACATAGTCCATGATGCTCATGATACAGTTCATTTATTTATTATCCACCTAACAATACAAACTAAGTCTAGTAAATGCTACTACGGTGCATTAGGCTATATCCCTCGTCTCAGAAACGACATCGACTATGCAGCGATACAAACCCTAGCCGTGATTAGAAGCCTACCGATCCCCGTATGCGTCCATGGGTCACCCAGCAAATCCCTGATAACCCCCTCCTGACAGTCATGGCACCGGTAATACATCGACCATGCCGGACAAGTTTTCACCTCCGATAACAATCACATCGTACCACGGGAGTGGCACTTTGGAGAGTCTCATCAAACATACCATAAATGGGTTATCCAAGACCTCAACCCCTGTTGGCAAGGGTGCGAAGCATAGGGAGTGATACCTAACCACATATATACTATATGCCTTCATAATGATACAGCTAGTATGGATTACACGATACTGGACAGACCTTGGCCACAAAGTGTAATCCATCTCCAAATACAGTCCTGGGTACATGATACCAGAGAGACCTTGGCCATAAAGTGAAACCCGAGACCGTTTACCTAATCTAGCATACAATAGTTGTAATACCCCGCTTCTTAAACCCAGTCTGATTTCGTGGTTGAACCGGTTTAACCATGCAGGAACCAAACCAGAGGAAATTAGAGCGGGTTCCTTATGGGCTATGATGGCACGAGTGACCTTAAACACCGGTTGGCCCGACAAGTCCGAGCCAGTGCCAGAAGAGACGGGAGTGCCCAAGCCGTGTACATGCACCTACCATAAGGCCATGTATGGATAAAGCAGGTATTATATCCATATTTTAAGGTATATACGTATGCTACATCGTATGCCAGGGGTGGGATTCGTGCCGAGGCCCGAACTGGGTCAAAATCCCAAGTTTTGGCCCTCAGGTGGGTGGACAGGTGGGTGCACCCACCCACCTGAGTGACCCATCCATGTGCACTGTTCACATAATGAGGAATTATATATATAGCTTTATGACTTTATTTTCTTTTCATTTATGACACCCATACGTTGGTGAGAATAGTAAAGAGGAGAGAGAAAAGAAAGGGAAGAAGAAGGGAAGAGAAGGAAGAGGAAGAAAAGAGGGATTTCAGCGCGCCGAAGCTTGATCTTCCCATTTCGGTGCCGGGAGAGTGATCTTCAACTCTAGATCTACAGTTAGAGGTAAGCAAAGTTGGGTTTTGTGAACATTCACCATACCCAAGCTTTAAACCCTTGATTCGAGTATGGTTTCTTGAGATCTTGTAAATTCCCTTTGAAATGATGAATCTAAGGTTTAATAGATGATTTATGTGTTCATCTTGAAGGATTTGAAGAGATATTGACAAGGTGGAAGAAGCATTGTGGGTTTGAAGTGATTTGGAGGGTTTGAGGTTGTTCTTGAGCAAAGAAGGTAAGATGGTTTCCTATCACTTGAATCTAACCTAGATCTAGGTTAGAACCATCCTATAGGACCTTGAAGGTGTGAAGAATGGGTTGGGAAAAGCCCCATTTGAATCCCCAAAGAATGGAGAAAGTTGGGAAGAAACAGGATGTTTCCCTCCAAGACCGGTGGGTGCAACCGGTGGGCCCCTACCCGCTTGTGGGCACCCACCTGAGAAGGCAGGGGGGCCTTCGGGCCCAACCGGCGGGCCATCCTACCCGCCGGTCCTAGCAGGGGCCCCTGTCCCAACCGGCGGGTGGAACCGACGGGCCCCTAGCCGCCGGTCCCAACCGGTGGGTAGGACCGGTGGGCCAGACTACCCACCTGTCTGACCCACCCGTGTGGCCCCGAGGGTGATCCTTATGTCCGACTGGACCCAAATCGGACGTGTGACCTTATTTTGACGTTCTAAACATGATTTTATCATCGGATCATGTTAATTTTGATTCTAAAATGGTGAAGTACTAACCCCGCTCAATTATGTTAGGTTCACCAAATCCTACCCGATTCGCACCGGATCTCACCCGTACCGAACGGGAATCCTTGTACGCTACAGTTAAGTGGGGAGAGGACGTTTGGCCTTGTTTCAAGGCATTGTTTGACATTCATTTAATTATATCTAGTCTAGTCATGCCATCATGAATATGCTATGTAGATTAGTCATTCCTCACATTGTGATGCATATGTGCTATGTTTACTTTCTAAATGCCAATTGAATGAGATGTTTATATGTTGAATATGGACATCATGGTGCATGATGCATTGATAGACTATATGCCGTAGTTGGCTTGGAAACGACTGCATTGGTGGCCCGTGGAATGGGACACAGAGGCACTATGCAATCGTACTAATGTCATATAGGAGCATGCGGTATTAGGATTCTCACTATCCCGTGCTACGACCCTTCCCAACAGGGGTTAAGGTGTTCGGTTATCAACTGGGGGGAAGCAGTGGTCGCGGTCGTCGGGTCACTATGGCGGTTAGACATAACGCCCGACGGGTCATGTAGGATAGTCGGCAACCCCGGTGGTACATTCAAGAGGGCTAATCGTACTGCTTTTAAATTGCTGGAGTCAGCACCTTTATTTTTAGTCATTTACATTTCTGTTGAGAGCCAGTGGACGGCATTGTCTTTACTTTTCCGAGTACTCAGGGTGGGCCTTCTCCAACACCCCTATGGGCGTATCGCGGGAGGGAGTTCGCGGCTCGTACCCGGAGTATACGCGCACTGTGGTTGTAGTAGCACTAAAACCAAGGACTTAGTAATGTTGCTTAGGTGGATGTGAATTAAAATGTATAGCATGGCATGTAGTGCATATGATGTGTTGTGATGTGTGGACTGCTGTGTGGTCCATCTTTCTACTTACTGAGCTAGTGAGCTCATCCCACGTGTACACCCCTTTTTAGATGATTTTACAGGTCATACATCTGAGGAGCACGGGGTGGGTCCCACAATCGAGTTTCCTGAAGAGGACTGGTGGACCCCTGAGGAGTTAGAGCACGACACTGACTGCTCGTGCGAGAGTTGTGCTGCGGGACAGCAGTTCTGAGGCCGAGCTGAGCTCCACCTTTGAGGCCGAGCTAAGCTCTTCTATGTGATGCCGAGCTGAGCTCTAGCCTTGATGCCGAGCTGAGCTCTAGCCTTGATACCGAGCCGAGCTGTGTACTCTGATTGTTTTGGTGGATTTCCTTATGTACTTGATATTTGAAATTTATTCTTTTTTGTGTAATTATCATGCCTTCGGGCCCACATGTATATAATTATTGTATCACAATTCGGGTATCAAGTATTATGGGATTATTCACAGGTAAAACTCAGTCTTCCGCTGATCTGAGGAGTTTATATTAATTGTGTGTATGCTGTGGTGGAATACAACGTCTGATGATCCTGGCAGGTTTGGGTTAACCGGTGTTAACTCGGTCACTGGTCCGGTTCAGTGTGAACGGGGTGTGACAATCGGTGGTATCAGAGCGTGATGCTCTGCTCCACTCACAGCATACCATTAGAATCCCGTAGACTCTATAATAGGGAAATGGGGTTGGGTTAATATAAAAGCTTTAAAGAGTAAAAGCCAAAGAATGGAGTATTAAAAAGGGTTGCATTATATGTTGCATTCATGGCATGCGTGAGTATAGATAAAAAGTAATTAGGTTGGTGATATAACCTATAAAGTACTAGTTTGACGAAATTTCGGCAGCATAACGGCGTAAAATGGGATTTCTAAAAATTTTACACAAACACCTAATAAACAATAAATAACATGATATAACAAAGATCACAAATAGCAAAATACACCACAACCAAACCACACAAGTACTCCACATATGAATTCACCGCAAAAACCACTATCAAAAGATATTATTCCATAAATGAGCCCAATTACAGTACAAATACAAGGAATGAGAATAAATGAAATATACAATGTCTACAAAAAAAAAAAGGAAAACAGATAAACAGCTGGTGTGGGCGAGCCAAGCCCTCACTGGTCATCGTCGTCATCATCGATGATCACCACGTTTGCCGGAGGCCTAGAGTTGACATTGAGGCGGTGATCGTAATAGTCAAACCTCGCGTTCACTAGCCGTACCTCCCTCCGAAGCCGGCCAAAATCTGTTGAGATAGCGTTGACCGTGGTGTCCAAGTCCTGACCCAGCCGGAGGAAGGAATCCTCCAAGGTGGCCTGCCTCTCCAGGATGCGTTCCTCCCTGGAGGCACTCTCGTCCAGCCATCTCAGTAGCTGAACCTGGCCATCTTGCAAGGCCCGCATGGAGGACATCATGCCCTCGAAGTCGTAGACACCACTCCCAGGTGGTGGGGCTCTATGTGGTGAGGCTGCAGCTCTGGAGGAACTAGGGCCAGGACCTCTCGACTCCTGAGGCGCCTCCTCAGGGATGCCACCACCCATCAGATCCTCCTCCTCGTCCTGAGGAATGTAGTCCTCATCCTCCTCGCTGGACTCCTCCTCCATGTGGACATCCTCCACAGGGGCAGCCCTCCTACCCCTACCTCTCTGAGCTCCTGCTCTCGGAGGTGAATCCATGAGGGTGTGGAGACCCATCCTCAGGAGGTTACTCTGGTCAAACCTATCAGCCGGAGTCTTCCCCTCCTCGCCGCTTAGATCCACCCCGAAGAACTCGAAGATCCTAGTGAGGATCCTGCCATAAGGGAATCCTCCATCCTCAGGGTGGAAAGTGTGGTGCTTCATCGTCCTGAGAATGATGTAGGGGAGGCACAAGTGCTCGACACCTCCCTCTGCAGCCGTGTAAATGCAGAACGCAATGAAAGCCGCCATGAAACCCACCTGGTTTCGATGACCTCCTCTGGGGAGCAGGTTGAACTGGACCAACCGGGCAAATAGACGAACCTCGGGGTAGAAGGACATCTCGGACTCCGAGCGGTTACTGCTGCCGCAGATGGTCTCGTAGATGAAGTCCGGCGTCTCCAGACTCATGAACGGTCCCAGAGGCTTACTCCTGGGAGGACTGTAGTATCGGTGTCCAGCCGCTGATATACCCAGGATGCTGGCCAAGGTGCCCACCGTCAGCTGGATGTCTACCCCCTTCACCAACCTGCTAATGGTGAACTCCCCATACGGATACGACACCTCCAAGTTGCAGTAGAACCGACGGACTAGCTGCTCGTAGCATAGTCGGTCTACATGAAGAATAGAGTCCCAGCCCAATGCTGAGAACCTCTCCTGAAGCCGAGCCTTGTGGAATTCCTCGACTACCACGGTCTTCTCCATCATCACTGACCTCTTCAGGAAGTTAGGCCAGTTGGCTGCTGCCTCTGCACTAAGGAAGTGCTCCTCATCATAGTCTGTAGGGTCAGATCGGACAGGTCCGGGTCTCCCTGTGCGAGGGGTTGAAGAACTGGTCTCCACACTCTTCCGCTTAGTAGCGGTGGTCTTGCGTCGTACGTCAGAGGAAGATGGTCCTTTGCCGGTGCGAGATGACATCCTGGCAAGAAGAAAAGAAAATAGGGTGAGTACAGAAAGGAAAATGACAACAGCATTAAAAAGGGGAAATCCAAAACCCAAATACTCGCAAAATGGAAACGGCGACAAGTTAGGAATGATAGGGAACCTATGGACATGATGCACGGTAGGTGACAACGCAGAGAAACATGCCAAAACAGTAAAATGACAACAAAAGTAGCATAAATAAAACGAGGGGATTCAATTCCAATGCACAAATCCGAACATAATGGAGAACAACCGGAAACCATGGGACTAAGACGAAATGCCATAGTAGCGAGATCATGAAAGTGCAAGAACATACCCAAATAGACTATGAAGTTCCATGAATACAAGTATAGGATGAAAATCAAGGAAACCAATACAAAAAGAGGGATTTTCCTGGAAATACATGGGGATTCCAAGCATAATGGATGATCCATGAAATCTAAAGCATATCAAGCACAAAACAAGTGAAATGCATCACAAAGGAATCATCAATTGGAGAAAAGGATCAAAAAATTTAAGAAACCCCCAAAATTGGGAACCTAGGGCACGAATTGGGGTTTTCTCCAAATGAAGAGATAAAATTCCTATAAACTACAAATGACCATAGTAGAAGCATCACAATCACATGGAAATGCTATTCTATGGAGAAAAATATGGAAAGACAACCTAAAGTGAAGCCTACACATGCATTTTACCCCAAAAGGGAAATTTTGAGAAAAGAGAAGAAGAAACTTACTTGAGGAAAAGGGAGAGTTAAACCTTCTCAAAAGCGCCGAGTTGATGAGTAGACTCGCGAGTAGAAGCGCCGAGGAGACCTCCAAGATCATCCAAGGAAGAGAGGGAGAGAGAGAAAGGAGTTAGGGAAAGAGACAAGACAGAACAAGGTCTGTAGGGCCCTGTTCGTGTTTTTACACGGGCAGGACCCGCGGGCCCCTACCCGCCGGTGCAGCCCACCGATTGTGACAATTTGGGGAAAATTTTGAAGATTTTTTCCCTTCTCTCCTCCTAGCAAGATTACATTGATTATTACTATTTTATTATTCCTATGATTATTGTGCTATGGTCAAGTGGGACTATTGACGTACCTGTTGGGGCATTGGCCCTGTATCTTGGAAATTAAATTGTGAATTAATTTCAGACTATCATACACTACAATACCTTATGTGATGGCATATGATTGTGTGCCAAAATCAATTCTATGGTGTTTAACCAATATGGTGTGTGATATGTTCCAGGTACAGGGATACGATGGTACGTACTAGATCAGGTAGTAATGCCCGAGGTACCTCGCGGGGTCCTCGTCCGGTCGGTCGACCACAAAATCCCAGGAGGTCCCGCTCTGTGGGGCAAACCTCACCTCCACCACCTCCAGAGACCCTTGGTCAGGGTGGGGCACATGGGGACCCACCTATGACTACACTCCCGGACCCTCCACCGGTTATCACACCGGGAGATGTTGCTACTATAATTCAGCAGTCCCAACAAGCTTTTCAGCAACAAATGCTTCAGCAACAGCAAGCATTTATGACTGCTATCCAGCAACAGTTGGACTTTTCTCAACTGGGTCAACCTCCCCGGGTACTCACTCCACAGGACCCGCCTGTAGGGTCGGGAACGGGACCACAAGTGGGGGGTACACCCCCAATCCCACCATTCGGTGTTCCTCAGTATGGGATGCCTCCTCCATACTCCTATTATCCTGCTTATGCTCCTAACTTCCCGGCGACGAGTAATACGTCAAGGGTAGTGGAGTCATTTAAGAGGAACTTACCACCTGTATTCTCTAAGGTGGGCAGTGATCCTCTGGAACCGGACCAATGGATCCAAGAATTAGAGAAGATATTTGAGGTGCTTGAGTGCACGGATGCACAGAAACTCATTTGTGCTGGGTTGCAACTCAAGAAAGAGGCAAATTCTTGGTGGCAAGCCTCTAAGCCCATATTGTTGGCTGCTCATCCAGAACCCACTTGGGAGCAGTTCAAGGAGTTGTTCTTGGACAACCATTATCCACGTAGTTTCAGAGACCGAAAGGAGACTGAGTTCATGGCCTTAGCTCAAGGAGGAAAGACTGTCCTTAAGTACCAACAACAATTCGAGAGTTTGTTCCATTTTGCCCCAAGGCACATAAGGACAGCTGAAGAGAAGGCAGCAAGGTTCCTAAAAGGCCTAAAGGCATCTATTGGGTATGTACTTGAGGTACTGGATTTGACCGAATATGGCCAGATTGTGCAGAAGGCCAAAACCATGGAAGATAAGCAAAAGGGTGAACAGTCCCTCACCCCTGGACTGTGGAAGAGAACAAATCCATTCCCAGATATGGGAAATTCCTCCAAGGCATACCACGGATCATACAGTTCTGGGCTTATGTATAGGCAGCCCTATAGGCCATCTGGCTACCCTCCTAGACCAGTTGGTGGTTCGGGTTCCACCTCTTTTCGCCTGAACACTAGTGTGGCACCTACAGCTCCAAGGCCACCTCGACCTCCATCTGCAACAGGTCAAGTGCAGAGGGGCCCCGCTCCAGTTTCGACATCTCAGATTCGTTGCTTCAACTGCCATTCATATGGGCATTATGCGAAAGACTGTCGGGCCAGACCAGCCTTGCCCTCCAGTTAGCCCTCTGCGTACCGACCTCCCTTAGCTCGGGGAAATCAACCGCAGGGAAGGATGTATGCTCTGTCAGTTGAGGAAGCTGAGGCCAGTACAGAAGTAGTGGCAGGTACATTTTAAATTAAGAAATTCATTATGATTAATATTGATGACCTGCTGAAATTATATGCATTGTTATACTAGGTATCCTACCCATATCAGGCATACCAGCCTATGTTTTATTCGATTCAGGAGCTACTCATTCATTCGCATCTAAGAGATTTGTAGAGAAACTTGGGATGTCACCCAGGATCCTAGACCATGGAATGATTGTTAGTATGCCTACTGGTAAAGTTGCACAGTTGAAGGAAGTGTATGGGTCGTGCCCAGTGGAAATTAGTGGGAAGAATCTTGATGCGCAACTCATTAAGTTTAATATGCAGAATTTTGATGTTATATTGGGTATGGATTGGTTGTCGGCTCATCGAGCTAATGTGATCTGTGCTGAAAAGCTGATAAGGGTGACAGATGACGAAGGGAAAGAATTGGTATACCAAGCAGATCCCATGAAAAGAGTGAAGAAGGTCCTTGTCTCTGCTCTTCAAGCGGTAAAATTGCTAGAAAGTGGATGTCATGGTTACTTGGCATCGGTACTTGATGTTGATGCAAGGATTACACCTCTAGAAGAGGTAAAGGTGGTTAAAGAGTTTCCCAATGTTTTCCCAGATGATCTGATGCATTTACCACCTGATAGAGAGTTGGATTTTGCCATAGACTTGACTCCTGGAGCAGCTCCGGTATCTAAGGCTCCATACAGGATGGCACCAGCTGAATTGAAGGAGTTGCAGATGCAGTTGCAGGAATTATTAGAAAAGGGGTTTATTCGCCCAAGTGTTTCACCTTGGGGTGCCCCGGTGTTGTTTGTCAAGAAGAAGGATGGTAGTTTGCGTTTGTGCATAGATTACCGGGAGTTGAATAAGCTAACCATTAAGAACCGGTATCCATTGCCACGCATTGATGATTTATTTGATCAATTGCAGGGAGCCAGAGTATTTTCAAAGATAGACCTTCGGTCCGGCTATTATCAGCTCAAGATAAAGAGCAATGATATACCCAAAACAGCATTTAGGACTCGATACGGCCACTATGAGTTCCTAGTGTTATCTTTCGGGTTAACTAATGCACCGGCAGCATTCATGGATCTAATGAATCGAGTATTTCAGGATGTGCTCGACAAATGGGTAATTGTTTTTATTGACGATATCTTGATCTACTCCAAGACCGAAGAGGAGCACACTCAACACTTGAGAATGGTATTACAGAGGTTGAGAGATCAACAGTTGTTTGCCAAGTACAGCAAGTGTGAATTCTGGCTTGAACAAGTTGGATTCCTGGGGCACGTAGTGTCTAAAGCAGGAATCAAAGTAGATCCTGCTAAGGTGAAAGCAGTAGTGGAATGGGAAAGCCCCAAGAATGTTACTGAAATTAGAAGCTTCTTGGGTTTGGCTGGATATTACCGGCGCTTCATCGAGAATTTTGCTCGGATCTTAGCACCAATGACCAAGTTGACTAAAAAGGGTGTGAAATTCGACTGGGCAGAGGAATGTGAGAAGAGCATCTAGGAATTGAAAGAAAAGTTGGCGACAGCCCCTGTGCTGACTATTCCTAAAGGCACAGGTGGAATGACAGTCTATACCGATGCTTCCAAAGTCGGTTTGGGTTGTGTTCTCATGCAACACGGTAAGGTAATAGCGTATGCATCCTGACAATTAAAGGAGTATGAGAAGAATTACCCCACTCATGACTTGGAACTAGCTGCAGTCATTTTCACCCTTAAGATCTGGCGACATTATTTGTATGGGGAGAAGTGCGAGATATACAGTGATCACAAAAGCCTGAAGTACTTCTTCACCCAGAAGGATTTGAACATGAGACAGAGAAGATGGCTTAAACTCATGAAGGATTATGACTGCGATATTCAGTATCATCCCGGCAAGGCTAATGTAGTGGCAGATGCATTGAGTCGGAAGACACAAACTGTGTCGCTCTCATACTTAGCAGTCAGTCCACCACTCGTGCAAGAGGCGATGCTAATGGATGAAACCCTCTTATATGAAGGGGCAACCTTAGAGCTTGAACCTCAACCAGAAAACCTTAAATGGTTGACTGTATCCTTGACGGCTCTACAGGTGCATCCGGCAATTAGGCAAGAGGTGATAATGAAGCAACCTTTGGATCCTGAATTGCAGCGGATCAGAGTTAAGGTTCAAGATCAAACAATGAATGACCCAGATTTTACTTTAGCCAGTGATGGGGCATTGATGTTTCGAGACAGATTGTGTGTACCCGATGATTTGGATATACAAGACAAGATAGTGCGAGAAGCACATAGCTCCGAGTACTCACTTCACCCAGGAAGTACCAAGATGTACAAAGACCTCAAACAAAGTTACTGGTGGCCAAACATGAAAGTCACCATAGCTCTGTATGTGGCGACTTGTCTTACATGCCAGAAAGTAAAAGCTGAGAGGCATCGACCTTATGGTACTCTTCAGCCACTCCCAGTACCAGAATGGAAGTGGGAAAGGATTACAATGGACTTCGTCACTGGACTACCAAGTACACCTAAGGGAATGGACGCGATATGGGTGATCATGGATCGGCTTACCAAGACTGCTCATTTCATTCCTATCAAGACCAAGTTCTCCATGGCCAAACTAGCACAACTTTACATGGACAATATAGTGCGCTTACATGGAGTGCCAGTGAGCATTGTTTCAGATAGGGACCCAAGGTTCACTTCCAGATTTTGGAAAAGCTTACAGCGTGCCTTGGGATCATAGCTGAATTTGAGTACAGCTTTTCACCCACAGACGGATGGTCAGTCGGAGCGAACCATACAGATATTAGAAGACATGCTCAGGGCATGTACAATGGAGATGAGTGGCAGTTGGGAAGAATATATACCTCTTATGGAGCTTGCATATAACAACAGTTACCAAGCTACAATTGGGATGGCTCCGTATGAGGCGTTATATGGCAGAAAGTGCAGAACTCCTTTGTATTGGGATGAGGTAGGTGAACGTCGAATGTTAGGACCTGAGATGATACAGATGACTTGTGACAAAGTCGATGTTATTAGAGGAACGGATTAAAGCAGCTCAGTCCCGTCAAAAGAGCTATGCGGACACCCGCAGAAAAGACATTGAATTTCAGCCAGGAGAAAATGTATTTCTCAAGATCTCTCCTACTAAAGGGTTGCAAAGGTTTCACAGAAAGGGGAAGTTGAGCCCAAGATACATTGGACCATTTGAGATCTTATCCCGGGTTGGCTCAGTAGCCTACATGCTTGCTCTGCCACCTTCACTTGGGGATGTTCACAACATATTCCATGTATCCATGTTGAAGAGATACGTGCATGATCCATCTCATATACTACCCATGGAACCAGAGTACCTAGAAGCTGATATAACCTATACAGAACAGCCAGCTGAAATTTTGGACCGGAAGGTGAAGACCCTTCGCAACCGCTCCATTTCCTATGTAAAGGTGCGATGGGCTGATCATTCACTTGAAGAAGCATCTTGGGAGGTAGAGGATGAAATGAAGGCCAAATACCCTCATCTTTTTGATCAACCAGGTACGCAATTTCGAGGACGAAATTTTTCAGAAGGGGGGGTAATGTAATACCCCGCTTCTTAAACCCGGTCTGATTTCGCGGTTGAACCGGTTTAACCATGCAGGAACCGAGCCAGAGGAAATTAGAGCGGGTTCCTTATGGGCTATGATGGCACGGGTGACCTTAAACACCGGCTGGCCCGACAAGTCCGAGCCAATGCCAGAAGAGACGGGAGTGCCCAAGCCGTGTACATGCACCTACCATAAGGCCATGTATGGATAAAGCAGGTATTATAGCCGTATTTTAAGGTATATACATATGCTACATCGTATGCCAGGGGTGGGGTTCGTGCCGAGGCCCAAACTCTGTCAAAATCCCAAGTTTTGGCTCTCAGGTGGGCGGACAGGTGGGTGCACCCACCCACCTGAGTGACCCATCCATGTGCACTATTCACTTAATTAGGAATTATATATATAGCTTTATGACCTTATTTTCTTTTCATTTATGACACCCGTACGTTGGTGAGAAAGTAAAGAGGAGAGAGAAAAGAAAGGGAAGAAGAAAGGAAGAGAAGGAAGAGGAAGAAAATAGGGATTTCAACGGCGCCGAAGCTTGATCTTCCCATTCCGGCGCCGAGAGAGTGATCTTCAACTCTAGATCTACATTTAGAGGTAAGCAAAGTTGGGTTCTTTGAACATTCACCATACCCAAGCTTTAAACCCTTGATTCGAGTATGGTTTCTTGAGATCTTGTAAATCCCCTTTGAAATGATGAATCTAAGGTTTAATAGATGATTTATGTGTTGATCTTGAAGGATTTGAAGAGATATTGACAAGGTGGAAGAAGCATTGTGGGTTTGAAGTGATTTGGAGGGTTTGAGGTTGTTCTTGAGCAAAGAAGGTAAGATGGTTTCCCATCACTTGAATCTAACATAGATCTAGGTTAGAACCATCCTATAGGACCTTGAAGGTGTGAAGAATGGGTTGGAAAAAGCCCCATTTGAATCCCCAAAGAATGGAGAAGTTGGGAAGAAACAGTGTGTTTCCCGCCAAGACCGGTGGGCAACCGGTGGGCCCCTACCCGCCTGTGGGCACCCACCTGAGAAGGCAGGCGGGCCTTCGGGCACAACCGGCGGGCCCAACCAGCAGGCCATCCTACCCGCCGGTCCTAGCAGGGGCCCCTGGCCCAACCGGCGGGTGGAACCGGTGGGCCATACCGGCGGGCCCCTACCCGCCGATCCCAACCGGTGGGTAGGACCGGTGGGCCAGACTGCCCACCTGTCTGACCCACCCGTGTGGCCCCGAGGGTGATCCTTATGTCCGACTGGACCCAAATCAGACGTGTGACCTTCTTTTGACGTTCTAAACATGATTTTATCATCGGATCGTGTTAATTTTGATTCTAAAATGGTGAAGTACTAACCCCGCTCAATTATGTTAGGTTCACCAAATCCTACCCGATTCGCACCGGATCTCACCCGTACCGAACGGGAATCCTTGTACGCTACAGGTAAGTGGGGAGAGGACGTTTGGCCTTGTTTCAAGGCATTGTTTGGCATTCATTTAATTATATCTAGTCTAGTCATGCCATCATGAATATGCTATGTAGATTAGTCATTCCTCACATTGTGATGCATATGTGCTATGTTTACTTTCTAAATGCCAATTGAATGAGATGTTTATATGTTGAATGTGGACATCATGGTGCATGATGCATTGATAGACTAGATGCCGTAGTCGGCTTGGAAACGAATGCATTGGTGGCTCGTGGAATGGGACACGGAGGCACTATGCAATCGTACTATTGTCATATAGGAGCATGCGGTATTAGGATTCTCACCATCCCATGCTACGACCCTTCCCAACAGGGGTTAAGGTGTTGGGTTATCATTTGGGGGGAAGCAG
>NC_056565.1:23165832-23200592 GCF_013358625.1 Macadamia integrifolia
GTGGTCGCGGTCGTCGGGTCACTGTGGCGGTTAGACATAACACCCGACGGGTCATGTAGGACAGTCGGCAACCCCGGTGGTACATTCAAGAGGGCCAATCGTACTGCTTTTAAATTACTGGAGTCAGCACCTTTATTTTCAGTCATTTACATTTCAGCACTGTCATTTAATTTATTTACATTTCTGTTGAGAGCCGGTGGACGGCATTGTTTTTATTTTTCCGAGTACTCACGGTGGGCCTTCTCCGACAGCCCTATGGGCGTATCGCGGGAGGGAGTTCACGGCTCGTACCCGGAGTATACGCGCACTGTGGTTGTAGTAGCACTAAAACCAAGGACTTAGTAATGTTGCTTAGGTGGATGTGAATTAAAATATATAGCATGGCATGTAGTGCATATGATGTGTTGTGATGTGTGGACTGCTGTGTGGTCTATCTTTCTACTTACTGAGCTAGTGAGCTCATCCCACGTGTACACCCCTTTTTAGATGATTTTGCAGGTCATACATCTGAGGAGCACGGGGTGGGTCCCACAGTCGAGTTTCCTGAAGAGGACTGGTGGACCCCTGAGGAGTTAGAGCACGGCACTGACTGCTCGTGCGAGAGTTGTGCTGCGGGACAACAGTTCTGAGGCCGAGCTGAGCTCCACCTTTAAGGCCGTGCTGAGCTCCACTTCTGAGGCCGAGCTGAGCTCTTCTATGTGATGCCGAGCTGGGCTCAACCCTTGATGCCGAGCTGAGCTCTCGCCTTGATACCGAGCCGAGCTGTGTACTCTGATTGTTTTGGTGGATTTCCTTATGTACTTGATATTTGAAATTTATTCTTTTTGTGTAAATATCATGCCTTCGGGCCCAAATGTATATAATTATTGTATCATTATCCGGGTATCAAGTATTATGGGATTATTCATAGGTAGAACTTAGTCTTCCGCTGATCTGAGGAGTTTATATTAATTGTGCGTATGCTGTGGTGGAATACAGTGTCTGATGATCCTGGCAGGTTTGGGTTAACCGATGTTAACTCGGTCACTAGCCCGGTTCAGTGTGAACGGGGTGTGACAATAGCAGTTGAGTATGGACTACGCAACACCGGCAAGACCTCGACCACGAAGCGTACCCATTTCCAAATGTAGTCCCGGGGTGCACAATACCAGCGAGACCTTAGCCACAAAGTGTAACCCGCGACTACAACTAACTCTAATGTACATAATCAATGCATGAATGTAACATACATACAGCAATCATGGCACCGGTACCACCTCGACCACGTTGGATTCCTTCTCATACACACACATATCCAAACACACGGCGATCACGGTATCGGTACCACCTCGGCCGCACCAGATCCCACCGTACATTTCCATACAATTCATATCATGATTGTAAAATGACCATTCAATTAAATATATAATTCTAAGCATGTGACCAGTTTAATAAAAATAAACAATTCAAAAATACACAAAGTCCATCCCTCACCTGTTTTACGATCGGTTGTGTTTGGGTTCAAGTTCGGCCATCGATCGATCAATTCAATTTTGACTTTGGGGCACGTGCTCATCATTGTCCTAGACACAAGGGAATCATACATCAGTACGCGTCAAAAACATTGGGAGGGACCCACATAGGTCACCCCCAAAGGGTACAAACACAGTTCTTAGGTGACAATACTGTCACCGGAAACACCCGCCGGAAACAGGGATTTCCACCAAAAATATCAATCTTGTTTCTGGTGGAGGTGACAAAGAGCACATTAGGCTCATTTGTCCACCAGAAACAGCTACAATGCTTCCTATGCCATATTTCCAGTGGAAACAGGAAGGTCCAACTCGAATTGGGCATTCTAGTTCGGGCCCAATCGTCGGGATTTTTTCTATAGAGCTTGTAGAGGGTGTTTCTAGCGTCATTCTAAGCCAAGAAAATCCCATTTCCACTGAGCCATTTGGGAGATATATCAATTGAGTGATCGAAACCCTAGTTGGTCTTTTAGCATTACATGTTACCGGAGCTCACCGGACCTGGTTCGAGCTCGGCAACAACACCGGGAGGGTAAAACACCCAACCCACAACCTTGCCATAGTTTACACATCAAGATTCTACCCATACCTAGCTTTTCCCAGGTTGAAATGAAGAGAGAGAGTGGCATGGGAGGTTGTACTTACCTCCAGCGTTGATTCCGACAACAAGGCGGCAACCGGCACCAAGGTAAGCCTTCAATCCCCTTCTCCTTCCTCTTCTTCTTCCTTCCTCTCTTCTTTCTCTCCTCTCCTACGTTGGGTGCAAGGGAAATGAGGAATGGATCCTCATTTTCCAACTTATAACTTAAGTAGTTGGCCCTTAGGGTCCGTTTGGTTTGGGCCTCTTTTGAACCAATCGGGTTAAAACGAGTTTCGTGGCATGAGGACTCGTACAATTGGGTCCATAAGGTGTTCACATCAAAATGAAGATGTGGAAGATGATTTGGGATCATCCGGAACCATTTACGATGAGAGTGGCTGACCTATGGGCATCGGAACCTCGACAGCAGCCAGTGGACCCACTGAGAATAGGCACTGGATTTATGCACAGGCTGCTTCCGATGGCTTGTTTTTGGTGGTCAAGACAGCCTGCTATCTTGACAGCTTGCTGTCCCAGGGTTGGTCTCGCACGAGTGGTTGCCCTCGGACATGCCCAAGGCTTTTCGATAATTATGATGCGTGTCGAAAATCAAGTGTGGGGAGTTGGGTCACTTACCGTCTGGGATCGGAAGGTATGAATCCCCTCCAGTTAGATAGGCATGCAATGCATGAACACGTGGGGTCATCTCTACCCCTTCGACAATGCACAGTCGCGAGCCAAAACTCGGTCATACTTTCGATCTCCAATCTGAGGCCTGTCACGATAGTTCAAATTTGACTGGATTAGGGCACGGGTGTAACATCCTAAATTCATTCTAACAAAATAAGACCTAACTAACTAACAACCTTAACTAACTAACTATTGCTAATTAATAATTAACAAAAGAAGGTTTTCCGATAAAATTGTGGGCATTGCTTTGAAATTTGGACAATCTTGAGCATAAAGTAAGGGGTTTGAAAAAAGGACAAAGAGAGAAAGAGAGTTAGAGATCGATTGTGACTATAAAAGAGGAAGAGAGAGTTGGAGATGAAGTAGGGACGGAAGAAATAAGCCAAAAACATGTTTCTCTTGTCTCTCCCCCTCTTTTTAAATATATATAAAAAAAATTGGAATGAGAGCTTAGCATTGTGATTAGGAGAGAGAGTTTGATATAAAGTAGGAAAGGGAGAGACTGAGTTAGAAATAAATTAGGGAGGAGACAGAAGCAAAAAATGTGGCTCTCTTGTGTCTCACTCTTTGTTTAAGGAAAAGCAAAAGAAAAAAAGAAAATGATCGTGGGAAAGAAAAATGAGGAGGAAGAAGAAAAATGAAGAAAAAAGAAGGGGGATCGAAGGAAGCTACATATCTGGGATTTCTCCTCAATTAATGATCAAATTGAAGCATTGAAAGAGTGATTGTGCTACTCCAACAAAGTTTCAAAAATTAAGAATTTTTAATTTCCCTATTCTAGCATCCGATTGAGGCTAAGGTGAGTGGGACCTCTACCCTAACTTGCTTATGTTTATAAGAAATTTTCAAAACAAAATTTTATGAATACTAGATCTATTCTAAACCTTAAATTTCATATTATTCTATCTAAAGAAAATCTAATTTTGCAAAATGTATATGATTTTGCTCCTTGATTTCCATTATCTGTACATAGCAGGATTTTTCAAATTGAACATTGATTACATAATGTTAGTTGTTCATATTATGTGTTAAATTGTGATTATGATTGTATGGAGTAGTGTACTATGTGTATTATATAATTTTTATACCAAATGAATTTTTTTTGTTCATGTTTTTTTTTATTACATAAATTTAATGTTTTCATATATGAGTATGCATGTGGGGTAATGATTAACAAACCTTATATTTTATATTTTAAAATTTCACTTCCCATCACTTTAATTTCCCTTGCAATAAAAAACTCTTAAGGTATAGTTTGTAACTGATAAGAATCAATCACAAAGATTGGAGAGAAAAAGTATCATATTGGAATGATAAAAAATAAAGAACTCTTGTCTCCTAGAACAATGACCTTGAGCGCCAGATCTACCATGGCATAAACTCACCCAGAGAGAGATAACATGAGTTGCAAGTTTGCACTCCTCATGGCTGAAAGGGGAATGGAAAAAGATCTTATGAGGGTGAAAAGATCAAGAAATTCCATAAATATTTTCCCTTTTCATTTATGTTTTAAATGTTAAAGGTAAAAAAGAAACCTTTACATTCAAGCTCGTGGATAATTAATGCCATTAGAAATGCCATTATACGAATCATGAATTTTATTTTATCTTGAATGTGAAGTTGCCTTTTTGAATTCATATTTCAGCTTTTTGAGTGAAATGTAGTCTTTGGATGTGAACTTTCCCTCATAGATTCATATTTCATTATATATGAAGCCTAGGCTCGAATTTGAACTTTTGCTTACAATTTCAGATATTATTCCATTAATGTCATGATGGATTTCATCATGAAAGCTTTAGATTTTTTGTGTTCTATTACACATTCATTTTTTTTTTTTTGTGACCAAGAATGAACAGTCTCATTCCATCACTATTATTTCCTTTGCATCATTTCTTTTTAAGCCTTTCCATAGTTAGTTAAGTGCTGAAAGTAACAATTCCCTCCCCTATTTAAGATTTCAGCCTATGCAAATAATTTTTTTAATATTGGTTAATGGTTTATGAATATCCCCTTCCCCTTTATTGCATTTAATATTTTGAGGTCCAATAAAATAAGTTGGGTTTAAACCTTGTTCTCATTTCCAAATTTCAAACTCGAGTCTAATGATTTAAACCCCATTTGAGGTCTATTAAAAAATCAGTTAAGAGGACAAAATCAACTTAGTTGGGTTCCTAATCCATTAAATGATTTTTTTTTTTAGTATTTTGCTTACTATTTGGTTTGATCATACTGATCCATTTCAAAATATATTTTGCTATATTTTGTGTTAAATAATAATTCTTTAAGAAAAAAAAAAAAAAAAAGATCTTTGTGTTTGAGCCATTGAATCATGGTCATTGATCATCCTTAATCATGAATCCATATATATTCTTGGCTATATCACTTCAGGCCCTAGATTCTCTTAAAAAAAGATTTTTTATAGCTACGAGTCCTTGGGTTGAGAGATTAATCTCTCTTAAATCTAGGCTGACAAAATTGGTTACAATTATCATTCTTCATTGATTTTTTGTTTTTTTTTGTTTTTACATCCTTTCAATAAAATCTTTGTTTTTTTCTAAATCTTAATTTTTGAAATTCTATGGCATACCTCGGTTTTTTGTATTATTGGCCTCACTTAAGTTAAGTTGGTAAAAGTCAATAGCACATTTTTTAATCTATATCGAATATGTCAAAAAACTTTTTTCTTCCTTTTTGAGGGTTAGTCCACTTATAACGAGTCATCTTTATCTAAAGCCCTACATTCCAATTTGTATGCAAAATAAAACCTTATTTGAATCATTTTTCTTCTTTCTTTAATTATTTATTTTGTTGGTTTAATTTCTCACTAAAGAAAGAATGTCTATAATCTCAAGGAGTAGTTTAGAATACACTAGTATAGGATGGGAATGGCTGGCCCACAACACCAATCACAGTATAAGAGCGTTAGGTCAGGTTACCAAACCTTAAATGATGTCTAGCCTGTCTCCAATGTCACATTTTCCTTGGATTCCTTGTTTGTTTTTCTTCATATTATTTTTCTCTGTGATTCATCTTTTTATATTTGTAATATTTTGATAACTCTCTTTGTATATTTTCTTTCAATGATTATCATTTAATTGACTTTTACATTTTCATATAATGACATATGTTCACATACACACACTTGTACTAACCTTAATTTAATATAACTAAACCTATAAACTTGGCTAGATTAAAATATATTTATTTCAACCTAGATTCGACTTTACTTATGACCTAGCACAAACCTAGCGAGCAGGGTTACACAGGTCTAAATGGAGGAAAATCGACATTAAGAAAACGCAAGGCGGGTGCCTAACACCTTCCCGCCTCATAAATTGATACTTGTCTAGAGATCTAGACATGGACTATCTCTTATCCAACAATGAATCATAGTCTTCTCTCTCGTAAAGGAAAAAATATATATTTTGGTCTTAGGCCCATCATCCCTAGGTGGCAACTCCCTATTTGGTATTTGACGTGTAGTCCTACAATATTAGAGAGCATGTCATAACGCGATACATTTTTTACGCTTATGATCACGCGGGGTCCCTAAAATCTTATCATTTTTGGGAGAGATGAGAATAAATATGTTAAAATAATAATAAAAAAATAAAGAAAATTATAATGTTAGATTTTAGTTGTATTAATAGATATATGACTTATCTTTTTTTCTCTCTCTAAAGGTCATGGTATTCAAGGAGTAATAGGCGAACCACCATTCATTTTCTTGTGTTATAAATTGTAGTGTTTACCTCTTGTTGTTTGATGTTTCTCTCTTTCTCTCTCACACACATAGAGACACATACACACATGTACACAGACAAAATAAAAACAAGTGAGAAAGAGAGCACTTACTTTTCTGTTGTCTCTGTGTGTGTGTGTGTGTGAGAGAGAGAGAGAGAGATTCACATGCTTTAATTTATATTGCATGTAGTATTCTATTTAAATATATGTCCTCATTGATTTGTGAGTAGGCAATTTTTTTTTATTAATCTCTATAGTAGTGTAACAAAGTAAATGATATATGAAAATTCAAAGGGGATGATGCTTAGCTTGGAACATTAACTATAACTTTGGGGGGAGGAATTCAAGGATGTTTGGTGGTTCCAACTAAATAATGCTTACGTTTTAAGGAAGTGTGACGTAGATCATCTTGATGCTAGATTTGACATCACCTATCAAAGGAGGAAGAAGAGAGGTTCAGACTAACAGTAGACCCATTCGAACCAAGCCAGATTTGGTCCAATGCAATTGTCTATCGATCCAATATTGATCTATCGTTGTTTCGTTTTTTTTTTTCAAGAAGGTATTAAGTATAGTTTATGTGAGACTTTTCTTCAATTTTACAGTTTTAATTATTTTAGGAAAGTTGGTAGTTGTTAAGTTACAATATTGGATTTTTAGTTTTAGTTATAATAGGAATCTTTAAGTTTACTTTCCTATTTCAGATATGACAAGTAGTTATTTCCTATTTTGGTTATGACAAGTCTTTCTTAATTGTATTCAACAAAGTTACAGTTGATATATATGGTTGATCAATTGTAATTTGGATTATTATTATGGAATAAAATTTCCTCTTGTTGTCTACAAATATCTTATATGAGATAGTTTTTGTCATCAGCTATGAGAACTGAGGGTGAGAGGCCCATGGACTGAGATAGTTTATTATCTCACCCTCAACTCCCATTCAATCCACCTATCCATTCCATCTTATTCTTCATTCCTCCCTTATCATCAACTCTTGAGAATAGCACTTGAAGATTAGCCCATAGTACCATAATTGAGTCTCTGCAGATGTAGGTTTTCTTAGCAAATATCGAGCCTTAGATCTCCTATTGAACTCATCCCATCTAGACCTAGTGGTCCTCTTGGAGGCCATCTGAGTTCTCTACTTGCTATTCTTGAATATCAACAAGTTTCCTTAGTTATTCCCTAAAATCAAGAATTCCCAGATCTTTCAGATCTGTAATCAGTTTGAAAAGCCATTTTAGGATATTGTTCAATGCCAAATAACCTCCTTCGATCTAGTTTTGGGCCTCATCAGAGATCCCTACAACCAACCTCAAGTTCCCCTTGGTTTTACCCTATTTTGGATTTTGTTTTAAATATGATTTCCAGATTTCTCTTGCTGATGGAGAATTATTCGATATAGCTTCTGGGATTATTTGTTGGGGTTACTACTCAGTCATTACCTTACATTAAATTGGTATCATAGCTATGGTTGGAAACTCTAATCAAGCCTCTATGGAAGCTATCTTAGATGCCATACAAAAACTCAACAATAAATGGCTTCCAGGGAAGCACAATAAGAACAACATACTCAACCAATACAGTAGTACGCTGCTATACAACTACTGGTAATCATGGCCCCAAACTTGTTTTACATCCAACAATATATGTATTCACTAATAGATTGTAAAATGGAGATGAAGGAGATGAAGAAGATGAAGTAAACCCTTGTCAAGCCGATGACAAACACAACGGAAGACTTGAAGGAATACAACGGAAGGCATGACCCAATAGCTTTCCATGATTGGCTTAATGCCTTAGACGACTACTTCAAGTAGTTTCGCCTATTAGAGGATCGTAAGATACAATTGGTAGTGACAAAGCTTATTGAAGGAGCTAAGGATTGGTGGCATACTCACGAGGATAGATTGATATGATGACATATGGTGCCGTAAATGTGGGAGGATATGAAAGACATTCTCAAAGAGAAATTTCTCCCTGTTTCCAATCGTTAGCATCTATATGAACAACCCAACACCATCCAATAATGTACAATGACAGTTGAAGAGTACACTGATAAACTACACCAACTGTTTCAACGTATAGATATTAATGAAGATGAGCAACAACTCTTATTACGAAGCCTTGACTATAGTGTTTAAAAGACTTTGGATGTAAATGATTTGAGTAAGTGAACACCACAACGTTTCAATAACCAGTCCACTGAGATGAAGAATCTATTCACTCCTACTTGACCTAACAACAATTCTACCTGAGTTTCACAAGTTACATTGGATAAAGGTAAGAATCCTATGGCTACTAAGGATACATCGGCAGCAAAGTACTATCATTGTGGTAGTGTGAGGAATTATGCCAACTTGGCTAAAGCGTGGCAAAGCTATTTCCATCAAAACCAAAGGAGAAGATTAGAGACAACATAGCATCTTTTATACATTGATGACCAGTGGACCCAAGATGGCTCAAGTAATTGTGGGTAGAGGGAGTAGTGTGAATATTGTCTCACATGCTTTCGTTATCAAAGGACAGTTCAAGGAGAAGCTACATCCTCAACCATACAAGGTATCCTAACTTGATAATAATATCATGGTTGTAAATCAACGTTTTTCAGTGCCTTTTAATTCAAGATTTGAGGAAAATATATGATTTGATGTGATCTCGAAGGTGTTAAACAATGTACTTGGAAGGCCTTGGATTTATGACAATAATGTCTTGGTGGAAGGAACCAATGGCCAATATTTCTATGGCTTCAACAACAAACCCCTCACATTGAATCCTCTCAACATACCACAAACAAAGCCTAAGTTGAGAGCATCAACAAAGGCCACTCCAACAAAGCTTGTATGAATAAATGATAGTATTCTAAGAAAAAGTTGCTAACTCTACCACATTGTGAATTATGGCTACAAATGAGGAGATCAGACTGATATTGGCACTTATGACTATTATATTTCATTTTCATATCTTGTATCTCTTTTTGCACAGTGCTACTTGTTCGGTAATAGGTAATAATATTTGTTTATTACCATCCTCTCAATGTTGATACACTTGCCATTATATTGAGTGATATACCTTTTTATACATTACTTTTCTCTCCTAATGAAAAAATTGGCATTCTATTGCAATGCGAATTGATGTAAACGCTCTTTAGCTAAGATTGCTATTAAAGTTGTTCTTCTTGTTGCTGATTTTGGGCGGAAAGATGTTAACTTGGACTTAATTAAGGTTGAAGGCAAAGTAAGGGGAGAAACTGAGCAGATTAAAACTTGAATAATATAAGTTATTGCAAGAGTCTTTAGCTTAAATGAAAGAACACATAGGGTAATTCCCATGAGATGATGGTTCAAATCCATTGAGACTTTTTATAGAAAGAATACAAAAGTGAATATGTGTTCATGTCTAGCATGGGCACATGATTTTATTTGATTGATATAAAATATTTTTTTGCAACTAAGCACAATATTTTTTTTTAATGTGGGTGGGGCCACCTAAGAAAGTGTGGATGTGGAAAAGGGTAATGCAAGGTTCGAATTAATTTAATGAATGACAAAGTGGTTAGGACTATAAATTTTTTCCTTATGAAATATATGAGATGTCATCGTTCAACACTTTTTGGGTTGCACCAATAGCTATTAATTTGAAAATAATATTTTTGGTTCCTAAACCTAATAGTAGCACCCATAGAAACCACTACATGTTAATGGGCTTCTGAAAAAATTGTTGCGATTCCCTATGTAAAATCCTATAGTACACATGTCCCATAAATTTCAAAATGTAAAATGGGCAACAGATAGAAACATGAGAACCAAATAAATTTTTAGGCGAATTCAAGATGAATCAACTGATAGATTCAGGGGGTGTTTGGTTCGATTTATCCATCGGACCAGATCCCAGGGAATCAGTTTCCCATTAAATTTAAACCGTTTGGTTCATTTTTGTGAAAAATCGATTCGGAGTCATGGTGGCCAGTAGAATCAGGGTAACCAACTAAAATCCATGATTCATCCGGATTAACCTCAATAGGTTAATCCGGAATTGAGTCACGATTTATTGGGTTTGTATAAAAGCCATGGATTCAACTGGAGTTCATTTCCACATCATCCTGCGATTATGCCGGTGAAGTCCGACCGAGGTTCAGCAACGGGTGAAGCAACAGGTAAATCTGCGATTTTGCGATTCTTCTTCTTCTTCTTCTTCTTCTTCTTCTTATTCCTCTTCTTCTTCTCCTTCTTCTTCTTCTTCTTCTTCTTCTTCTTCTTCCTCTGCTTCCTCTGCTTTCTCGTCTTCGTCTTCTTCCGCTCATCTTCTTCTTCTTCCTCTTCTTCTTCCTCTTCCTCTTCCTCTTCCTCTTCGTCTTCGTCTTCGTTTTCTTCTTCTTCTTCTTCTTCTTATTTTTCTTCTTTCTTCCTTCTCTTTTTCTTCTTCATTTTTTGTGTTTAGGGTTTCTCACATTTACCCTCTGTCCATGATAGCTCGCATCTGAGAAGAACACCTAAAACCGAGTTGATTGAAGGTGAGATTCCCCTCTTCTTTGTATTTTTCTTTGTATTCTTGGGCTACATTTGTGTTTTGTTAGGATTATTGAAGTTCGGTTTCTATTTTTCAGGTTGTAAACTTCATATCTAGGGTTTACCCTATTTCCAAATCAGACGATCGACTCCAAGGTTTGAAGAACTAGAATCGAAGCTTGATTTAAGGTTAGATTTCGATGCTTATGTGATTTTTTTCTTCTTCGTATGCGTGTTCTTACTGTAATGGAAATTCGGTTTCAGTTTTTTCTTCTTCTTCTTCTTCTTCTTCTTCTTCTTCTTCTTCCATGGTGAAATAGTATATGATGATTCATATGTTCCTGCTCTTCATTTCTGTCTCTGGAGAAGCATATTTGAAGGATCAGATATTTCTTTAAAAAGGGGGTTCAATGGAACCATCGATTCAGAGTCTCATAAAGGAGAGGAAATACCCCTTTGTGTAATGGTTTTCCATACTGTGCCAGTGGATGCACACCTCAGGAGCAACATAATTTGGCGTCCCACAGGCAGTATGTAGTAGCCCGTCATCCTAGAATAAATAGAAGGGTAATAAGAAGAAATCTGATATTTGCATATAAAGCTAAGGTAACTTCAGTGCAGAGAACACAGGTTTCTTCATGGGAAGCCAGTCACCATTTAACACCATATAATGATGACTAAAAGTGAACAGCTCCTATATTGCTTAATCAAAATAAGTCTCTGTGAAGAATAACTATAGCAATTTACACTAATGGTACCCTGTACCACATTTTCTATTCTCACTGATGAATCGATCAGGCATGCATAATTTAGTGTAAAACACATGTCAGATCCAATCTCCTATTGTTGGTTCCTAAAATCACTTCAGTTTTGGGGCCTTCAGGCAGAGCAGATATACTTCAAAGACAAGTACTTGTTATCATACAATTGAAAAAATACTAAACCTAAGTACAGATGGCAAACAAAACTAACTAGATGAGAATTACTCTGCATTCTTCCTAATTTGCATCCCACAAACAAGCTAGTCATCACTTATGTGCAAGGAATCCGATGCTTTCTGAACCACGTATGAGTCCTACAAAAACTTTTGGTGCATCCAAGAACTGCCAAGGAATTGATGCATGAAAACCATGACTTAAAGTTACAAAAATTAAGCCCCACATATTCCTTTGGTTGTGAATACTTGTGATACTTTTGAGCTCTTTTATAGGTGTTGTTAGTGAGCTCAATGCATAGGAGCACCATCCTTTACAACTATGTTTTACATCCATTCACCATTAGATAGGGAATCTTAGCTGGCATCCATCAGTGTTGGCATATTGAACATTCATCAATATTGCAATTTCTTTTGGACAACCCAAGTAATATTTGTGTTGTAGAAGTTAGTTAGGATCTAGAAGAATACAGCTGGTTAATTCTCCTAAAAGAATCCAGATATTAATACAGAATTTTGCAAGGACATTGACAAATTGTTCATTAAATTTGGCCAGGTACCAAATTCAACACAATACTCAACTCTAACACCATGAACATCAGAAATGTTGACAAAAACTTACCCGTATTTGCTGTGAAAATGCACTCAATCCAAAGTCTGAAATTTTAAGAACACCATAAGAATCGAGAAGCAAATTTTCAGGCTGCCAAATATGAAAATGTACAACATTAGTCATGGTGAGCTGGGTGCTAAGAATTACAACTAAATACCAAACTTGGCAGATCACAACCCACGCAGCTCAGCCACAGATAAAAATAGAGGGGGTGTGATGTAACACAATGTAAGACAGGATATTAGGAAATTAAGGAAAGATAACTCAGGGAAGCTTGCAAAACCTTCAAATCTCTGTGGTACACGCCTCTACTATGACAGTAATCCACAGCATTAATTAGCTGTTGGAAATATCTCCTAGCTTCATCTTCTTTAAGTCTCCCATTTTTCACCTACAAATCAAATCACTTGTAAGGAAATGTTACTTAAATTTGTAAACATGCATAAACACAAAGAACCAGTCAGAAACGCTGAACTCATGTGTGAATCTTTTAATTTTTTGTTCTACATCAAACATGAATTGCATTTGAAAACTTTATTTCCAAATTTGTATAGTGATTCCAAGATAGGTGAGTAGAAGACAATATGAGTACCATTTCCAAATTTGTATAGCACCAATTTATTATTTTTTCAATTTGAATGTAGATTTACTTTTACAATGGAGTTTGATGACGGCTACAGGAGGCGAAGGAAAATCATAATCTTTGCAGCGACTGCTGTTGTTATAGCAGTCGATCAGTATATAAAAAAATATATGAAGAAAGAGCCATACCGTTGTGAACCCCTACGTGGTGTTATTGAAACAGAGAGAATTATCGGTCACACTGATAAAACATGTCGAGAACAAATAAGGTTAAGCAAGAGGGCTTTTTTTAGTTTAAGTCATTTGATTAGGGAGAAGGGTCTACTGAGGGATAGCAGATCTGTGCAAGTGAATGAACAACTAGTTATGTTTCTACATACAGTAGGACACAATGTTAAAAATCGCATCATTGCACACAAGTTTGGACATTCTGGTGAGACTGTAAGTAGGTACTTTAACATTGTATTGGGAGCAATCATTAAATTGTACCCGATACTATTGAAACCTCCAAGTGTCGCAGTGCATCATCGGATAACAAATAATGAAGGAAGATTTTACCCTTATTTCAAGGACTGCATCGGAGCCATAGATGGGTCCCATATCCCTGCGTGGGTGCATTTAAGCGACCATCCGAGGTTCCGTGATAGGAAGGGTGATATTTCCCAAAATATTCTTGTTGCCTGTGACTTTGACATGAAATATACTTACATTCTTTCTGGTTGGGAAGGATCAGCATCAGATGCTCGAATCTTAGACAATGCATTACATAGAGACGACGACAGAAAATTGGTGCTGCCACGAGGTAAATATTATCTCGTTGATGCTGGGTATGCTAACCAACAGGGGTTCTTACGTCCATATCGAAACGTTCGATATCATCTGAAGGAGTGGAGAAATATTGATCAGTCACCAACTGATAAAAAGGAATTGTTTAACCTGAGACATTCACAATTAAGAAATGTGATTGAACGTTCATTTGGCCTCCTGAAGTCAAGATTCAAGATCCTGAAAAACCAGCCAGAATATCCTTTCAAAACACAAGCCAGAATTGTGTTGGCATGTGTGTTGTTGCATAACCACATTCTTACACAGAATAATGTTGAAGAAGAAGAACGATGGCTTGATGAAGAGGATGAAGAGGTTGAAGAAGCTAGTACTAGTACCCAATCCACCTCTCACCAAGTAAACGATGATATTGAAGATGATAGTTCTGATGGCGAGGATCATGTGCTGGAGAATGGTGATTGGGATCTATTTCGAGAACAAATTGCTGACCATATGTGGGCTGATTGGGTTGCAGCCGATTTGTCCAACTCAGATTGAGTATTGAAGGACTAGAATATTTGTTATTGATTAACTTCTATTTGGAATGTAACTTTTGATGTGGATTGATTTAAATTTTTTTTTTTTGCATGGTTTGGGATGACTGTATAAACATACTTGGAAGCAGATTTTATTGTAGTATGTGGACTATTATCTAAATTGCAATATTAGGTATATGGATTCCAGTATTTAGTAATTGTTATTATTGCTTGATTTAAATTTTTTTTGTTGTGGGATGCATGTATGTGGACTATTATATAAATTGCAATATAAGGTTTATGGATTTCTCAATTAGTAATTGTTATTATTACTTGGTTTAAATTTTAGTGTTGTGGGATGCATGTTGCTGGACTATTAACTAAATTGCAGTACAAGATTTATGGATCTCTCAATTAGTAATTGGGCTTCTTGCTTGGTATCAAATTTGTGTTGTGGGATGCATGTATGTGGACTATTATCTTTATTAAGCAACTATTAGGTTTATGAATTTCCCAAGTAGTAAGTGTTATTGATTGCTTGGTATTAATGAAATATACTCACATTGTATATGGTGTATTTTGTTAGTTTTGATGTGATGGAACCAACAGGAGATTCTAATAGTAGGTCACGGGACATTGCTTCATGGCCTAGCGCCGTTTCTCATTACATGTTAGAGTGTGTATTGAAGCAGTACAAGAGTGGTACGGGTGGAGATAATGGACTGAAAAAGGAGCAGTTCATTGAAATTGCCAACCAACTGAAGGAGAAATTATTTACTAGTTACGACTGTGAACAAGTGAGAAACCACTTCCGGATTTGGAAGCAAAGGCTTAGAGCATTGAGTGACCTACAGAAGCAAAGTGGATTGGGTTGGAATGCATCTGATATGAGATTTGATGCTCCTCAACACTTCTGGAATGATTATAGGGTATAATGGGATTCTTTAAATTGTTCTTTCTATATAATTGTGTTTTTTTTTTCTTACTTACAACATAAGCACATTGACATTGTCCTTTATATTGCTAGAAAAAAGAACAAAAGTATTGGAAGGAACATAGTGTGCTCCCAATTCACCTTGAAGTTGGAGCTTTGCTAAGGAAAGAGATGGCAACTGGGAATGATTCAACAGTCCCCTCTGAAGCTGCCACTGAAGTTATGATGGACGTGACAGGTACTCATGTTGAGGGAATAGGGAACAATGATGGTGTTGACTATGAACCTATTGAAGAAGAAGAAAGTGTTCCTTCCACTCCCATTGGTAGTACCAGCCGTTCGCGAGGAAGACCTCGTGGGTCCGTCAATAGTGGCAGAGAAAAGAGGAAGAAGGGTGTAGCTGAAAAGGTGGTAAGTCCATTGAAACAGATTGCTAACTCAATCGAGAAGATGGTAATGAGTGAATCTCAGTCTGAATTTGGGAGAGCCATTATAGATGCTGTTGATGCCATTCCAGACCTCAATTTTCAACAAAAGTTTAAGGCCAAGGAATATTTCATGGCCAAGCGGAATTCTGCCATTATCTTCTTGGGAACAAAAGTAGAAGATAGGCGAAATCTGCTTGAGATGTACTTACCAGAGATTGAGAAGAATTGAGGTGATAAAAGTAAGTGTTTGGATGGATATCCGACAATGGTTTTATTGAGCAAGAAAATGTATTTGTTTGGTTTAAGTAACTTTTGGTTTATGTTAAGTCTGTGACAATGGATTAAATGTAGTATTAAGACAGGTTAAGACAATGGTTCTTCATATGTTTCTATCTGAATGATTTCAAGGTTTAAATATGGACAACATCATTCTTATTTGTCCATTTATATTTTGGTTTATTTGGTATGGTATAAATAGGGAGCGCATAGGAAGCCAGTTTATTTGGTTTATGTGCCATTGAAGTCTCCTATTTTTTGTCCATCACACTCAGATGGGGGGTGTACTTAATAGTATTTTCTATGCATATAGACTATTGAAAATGTTTGTGTTAACTTACAGATGACATCGAATATATCCGCTTGTGATATTGCAAAGTGTGATTACTGTGGAAAAGGTTGCTCAGTTTTCACTTCTAAGTCAAGGTCACATGTTGGAAGGAAATTTTTTAAATGTTCAATGAATTGCCACTTTTTCATATGGGTTGACCATCTTAAGATGTGTGACTGTGGGAACGGTCAATGTAAGGTCAGAACTGCGAAAACAAGTGCAAATTATGGTCGATATTTTTGGTGCTGTCCACAATCAACTGGGGTATGAATTTCTTAAATTTTTTGTTTAATTTAATTTTGTTTTTTTTTTTTCAGATGTTTAAGATTTGAATGTTTATTTTCTTGTATTCTTATAAAATGATTATATTTGCTTTATAGGTTGAAAACAAAGGTTGTGGAATGTTTGAATGGATATCAAGTTCAAGCCCAAGTTGTGATACTTACCAGACTCCACCTAGGTCCCTATGCTCAGAAACATCAACTTCATCATCTCCTTCCCCTTCATCAGATTATATCAAAGGATACTTGAACGGTGCAATAAAAGAATCTGAGGGTCATATGAGGATGTTGAGAGATGTTATTGACGTAGTCAAGAAGCTTGATTTAAACAAAAATGTATGATGAACTTTTTTGGAACTTTTTAGAAAGAAAAGTCTGAAGCCATTGTAATGATATTGAGTTCATTATCTATTTTTAATTTTTTTTTTGATAGAAAGACTTAATTAGCATTTACTAGTACCTGGATGGACTCAGTACTATATTCGAGTATTTACGTGCTTCTTCTCTCATTTGGTCCTAAGGACCTATATTACTGGCTTCTTGCTTGGAGACTGTTGTTTATAAACACTTTGAAGCATATCTATCTCCATAAACCAAATCATCCGCTGGTTTGGGCAATTTTCAGATCTGAATTATATGGTACACGATACCTATTTCGATTACATGAACTACAATACAACTCCAATGTCTTGTAATGTTCTTCTTTTTGTCCTCTTCAATTTACAAAAAAATAAAAAATAAAAATGAAAAATAAAAAAAATAAATTACTGCACTACACTATTAGACTTAAAGGTTTAGGGTTACACTTTTTTTTTTTTAACATATTACCATAAAAAAGAAAAGGAAAAAAAATTAAAAATAAAGTACATGTGTGGACCAAATTGTATTTTTAGGTTTTGTTTGTGGGAATTTTTTTTTTCAACAGAACATGGGTTCAAAGACTCAAAGGTAACCAAACAGTTTTACACTCAGAATCAATGGCCAGAATCAGGGTAACCAAACAGTTTTCACTTAGAATCAAGTGACAGAATCAGGGTAACCAAACAGTTTTCCACTTAGAATCAAGTGATAGAATCAGGGTAACCAAACAGTTTTTTTACCGAGTTGAAATGATTCCAAAGAAACTCATTCATATGAGTTAGATCCAGAACCCATAATCCCTGGGATCTGATCCGATGGATAATTCGAACCAAACGCCCCCTCAAGGTTTCCAGGCAGAATCAAGTGACAGACATAGGGTAGCCAAACAATTTATTCTACCAAGAACATTATCCACATAAAGTCTCTCAAAGGAATTACGTCCAAAATCAAAACATCCACCACGAAGATATTCAAACCAAACACCCCCTTAAACCCTGGTTCAACAATATCCCAAAACAACTAAACCCTGGTTCAACAATATCCCAAAACAGAAGTTGCTTACAACGGGCAACTGTCCAGTACGAGGTTATTTATAACGGGCGAAGTCCACAACTTCAACTAACAACACAATTACCAAAATATCCTTCGGTCTCGAAAGGTAAAAATCCGAATGGTGGGTTGAAACAGGGCAGGCTCCCAGTTGCGGCTGCGTTTCTATCTAACCTTACGACGTGCAGCCGCGTTACAACAATCACAGCCTGGTCGCCCGTCACGGCGTCACCCACTTCTAATTCGATTTTGTTGGTTGGAGAGTTACAACCCTAGCGGTTTAAATACCTCGCTCCCTAAAACCCTCCCACTGTCTCTTCTACTCTTTGGAGACAGGGAGAGAGAGCGCTCAGATCACTTCATAATATCCTCCTTCAATTATCTGCTACTTCCCAAACCTCTTGTTTTAGTAGAATTTGAATCTATTTAGCTTCAATCCAATTTCTGTTTTCATAGTCGGATTGCTCTGATTTCGATTCTTGCCGGCCATGGATCTTCCCAGCCTTGCCATTATTCTTCAGGCGGCACTTAGCCCTAGTCCAGATGAGCGAAAAGCTGCTGAACAGAGTCTTGATCAGGTATAATTTTATTGATTATTCTGCTGAATCATGTCTTTGACCTTAAGTTGCTGTCACTTTCATTGCTTTTGAGATTAATTATAGATTGAAAATGGCTTTCTTTTGAGAGAAACTCCTTTTTTGATAATTTCAATGCACTCGATTGGTGACAAGTTTGTCTTATTTGATATTGTTATTATTCGTTTTATGTATTGCAGTTATTATTTTTGTAATAATTGCAAAGATATAGAGCTTTTTCACTTTTTGGGTTTGCTTTATTTTCCTGGTATTAATTGCTGTGATACTGTGGATTTTGGATGGCTGTGAACTGTTATTTGTTGAGAAGGTTGGTTTACCACAAAGTTGTAGAATTTCAAATATTTAAATAGTAGAACTACATTTTGATCCTACCTTACCAGTTGATCGCTCCCCTTGATATGGATCAATTTTTAGCTGTTATATGTGCTTCATATATATTGCATCAATGGGGCATTGTTTAATGTGATTTTGGCTTCTGTTCTGCAGTTTCAGTACACTCCACAGCATCTAGTACGGTTGTTGCAGATTATTGTGGATGCTAATTGTGACCTAGCTGTGCGACAAGTTGCCAGTATTCATTTCAAGAACTTTGTGGCTAGAAACTGGTCTCATCATGAGCCCGGTATGTTAACTTTATAAGGTCTAACTTCCAATTTCGTGGGTTCTCCTATGAAGATCTAATGCTAGTTGCTTTTCATCACTTTAGATAAGCAACAGAAGATCTTGCCAAGTGATAAGGACATGGTGAGGCAGAATATCCTTGTATTTGTGGTGCAAGTTCCCCCATTGTTGAGGTAAGTGTTAGCTTTGTACCTTCTACAGTTATACACAGGATCTATTGAACTGATGGAACTTTCATTTCCCCCTTGCTACTTTCCACACATTTATGATTTATTTGCATTTAAACTCTAAATCTCATATTGTAACTATTATTTTAGGTTCTTAGATGCTTCAGCTAAACATTACTCAGTTGCCCTATGGTCTATGCCATTGCCGATTGGCTGGTTTCAATGCTCTTTTCTTTTTTTAATAGTTTGGTAGTGCTGGTTAAGAATATGAATTCAATATTCTGCAGCAGGGTGAGTTTTCTCTTTTATATATGGAATGATGTTTCACAGGGCGCAGCTTGGTGAGTGCCTCAAAACAATTATTCATGCTGACTACCCTGAGCAATGGCCAAGTCTTCTGCAGTGGGTGAAGCATAACTTACAACAAGATCAACAGGTCTATGGGGCTCTGTTTGTCCTGAGGATTCTCGCCAGGAAATATGAGTAAGTCTTTTCAATCTACGGATCATAGATTTTCTTCAAGTTCTCCTTGTTGCTGATTATCTATTAGTAGAAATAGTTGCTTCCTGCATAATCCTTAATGGTATCCCATATACTCATGTTGTCTGCAAAACAGAGTAGGATGTTCTTTTGTGTATCAGTTTATAATTTGAGAAAAAGATGGAAGGTGTGCATCCAAGGACCATTTTGTATCACTAAAATGATAATGCTGAAAATATGTTGTAAATTTTGGCAATAAATTATCGTAATGCTGAAGTACTTGATAGGCAGTGATTGAGTGCAGTTTCTTCCGTCTCTTCTCATTGTGGCATCTATTCTTCCAGACCAAAAGATGTATAAGTTTAGGGAACTGAATTCTTTCATGCCTTTCCTCAAACCTTTTCCATTACGCTGTTATTATATACCTGGCTGTTGGGTTGGGGCACAATTTTAGCGGCACTTGTTATTCATTTTCACCTTTAAATATAAATATAGTTAAATTTAGGTCCAATCTGAAATCTTTGAGTTTCCATATAGGGGCTTGTAAAATGATTGAAACATCTTAGGAAGTGAGTGGACATGAGGTCAACATAAACCATCGAATAATATAGGGAATAGCCCATAAAATGATGGTCCATACAGTTGTGATAGGCCACCAAATTTGACAGGTGGTATGTCTAGGATGTCTCCTATTTCTTCAAAGGTTGGACCGCTTCCAACTCATATGTCCATGTGGCTGAAAAGTGTAGGGGATGAAGTATCAGGTAAAGGTGTGATTGAAGCATTTTCCCATAAGTTTGTTAATGCTCATTTTGTTTAATCTGTACTATTTTGTAACCTCGAATGAATTGATTGATCCCTTTTGTTTGTTGGATGTTCACTTAATATTTTCCTCTTTTATTATTCAATTGTTTTTCCCCTATAGACTATTATATTTGTGTGCGTTTTGTTAGATATTATCTCCTTAGTCCTTTTTCCTTTTGTGAAGATTCAAGTCAGATGAAGAGAGGACACCAGTTAACCTCATTGCTGAGGAAACTTTTCCTCATCTACTCAACATCTTTAACAGACTTGTTCAGATCCAAAACCCATCATTGGAAGTCGCAGATTTGATCAAACTTATCTGCAAAATATTCTGGTCATCCATATATGTATGTCTTTCTGACATTAAGAATATTATTCTAGAACATTTAGTCAGAGTTTCACATTTTCCTTACTAGGTCAATGAGATTTACTTTTTCTTTTCCTTTTTTTCCTGCCTTCAATTGTTTTCTCAGTTAGAGATTCCTAAGCAGCTGCTTGGTTCCAATGTGTTCAATGCGTGGATGATGTTATTCTTGAATATATTGGAAAGACCTGTGCCTTTAGAAGGCCAGCCTACAGATCCAGAGCTCAGAAAATCCTGGGGTTGGTGGAAATTGAAAAAATGGACAGTGCACATTTTAAACCGGCTCTACAGTCGGTGAGTTGTTGAATTCAAAATTAGCTTCAACAGACTGGTTATATTGTTTTAGTAGATTTATTTGACTTGACGTGGCCATTTATTTTGTTTTGTTGTCTTTAACAGGTTTGGAGATCTGAAACTTCATAAACCAGAAAACAAAGCTTTTGCCCAAACATTCCAGAAGAATTATGCTGGGAAGATTTTAGAATGTCACTTGAACTTATTGAATACCGTTCGTGTAGGTGGATATTTACCTGACAGAGTTACCAATCTTATTCTGCAATATTTGAGCAACAGGTTTGTGTGATATCGACCTCGTACTACTTGTTGCTCAACTGATCATTTATTCTTGCACCAAGGTTTACTCATTTGCTTGTTCTTGACAACATATTCTACTTGCTGATTCTTTTGGATATTTATCATTTTCTCTTGGCGTGGAAACTCATCTTGAATGAATGATAAATGCATTTTATAAACTTCAAACTCATCTTGGTCTGCTGGTCATCTGAACCCTAATTGCCTGGTGATCTTTGTGTTGCTTTCCTGATAGTAGAAATGATTTCCTATTGACAAGTTGGACTTTTTCTAGTCACTGCTTGGATTTCTGGAGCCCAACATTGTAGACTGGCACAAACATTGCCTTTTGTCATTTGTTTTGTTTGAATATTCTTAGAAGCTCATTCATTTTGCTCCCCTTATTCCCTGGTCCCTATATTCTTGCAGTATATCCAAGAATAGCATGTACCAGTTGCTGCAACCACGGCTTGATGTTTTTTTGTTTGAGATAATTTTTCCTCTTATGTGTTTCAACGATAATGATCAAAAGCTTTGGAATGAAGATCCACATGAGTATGTGAGGAAGGGTTATGGTGAGTATTTGGAACCTGGCCATATCACCTGAAAGCTCTCGGATTGCTTCTCCTGGTTTGAATCTGTATTAAGATGGCTGGTTTAATTTCTTAATGCTTTTCTGCAGATATCATTGAAGATTTGTATAGCCCGAGGACTGCTGCGATGGATTTTGTAAGTGAGTTGGTCAGGAAACGTGGTAAAGAGAACCTACAGAAGTTCATTCAATTCATTGTGGAGATTTTTAGGAGGTACCTTTGCACTTCTACAGTCTACATAATCTGAGCCGGAGAATAGTTGTTGACCTTTTTGTATATTATTTTTCAATCTAGATACGATGAGGCACCAGTGGAGTATAAACCATATCGACAAAAAGATGGTGCTCTTCTCGCTATTGGAGCATTGTGTGATAAATTGAAACAAACTGAACCTTACAAGTCTGAGCTTGAGCGCATGTTAGTGCAACATGTTTTTCCTGAATTTAGGAGTCCTGCAGGCCATCTTAGAGCCAAGGTTTGTTGCTTTTCCATTCCCTTTCATCTCTTTGTTCTCTTACTTTTGGCAAGATGTCTGTATTTTGAGTTTTAAATGTATGTTACCTTCTGTTCATTTGCTTGTAGTACTTGCTTTAACTGTTTGCGTCCTTCTCCCTTTTCCTGATAGATAAGATTGACAATTTATTTCTAAAAAATTGCCAGGGTATGGCCATAGAGTACAACAACAGGCTAAGCTAAGGTCCCCCGCCCCTTGTAGGAGGCATAGGCCATAGAAAATGTTCCTGACTAATGACCAAGGTTCAAGTACTCGTTTTGTTTTGGTGGTTTGAAAATCAGCGAAATACCGAAATTCTGTTGAAATAGTGTACTTTTTCCATTTGGGGGGAGGGGTTAATGGCCGAAATGGCCGAAATTAGCGAAATGATCAAGATGACCGGAAAATAGGGCATTTTTTGGACTGAAATGAGTGAAGTTTCAAAAATAAATGGCCAAAATGACTGAAATTTTGGCGGGATGACCAAAATTGTGTCTTTTTGTGTTTCGTAGGAAGTTTTGTTTCGGTAAAATAAAAAAACATCGAAATATCCGAAATCTCAATGAGATTTCGGCTCCCCCTGGCCATCTCATCTGCTAAAATTTAGTAGATCTCATTCTCCAAAGAAAAGCGAATCCCCCTTGAGAGCATGAAAACCTGGCTGTCCTAGTAAGAAAATGATATTGCCAAGATCCCTGTCTTACTTCCCAACCATTGGATAACCTGCCTTGAGTTAACCTTGCGATTGTTTTCATCCTCCATTAGTAAGAGATACTTCCAAATGTTGAATGTTAGGATTTTAAGTCACCAGTGATCGGATCTGCTATTCCAATGGAGGCCCAGAATTCTTGTCTATCCGCACCTTCATCATCTCTAAACACTCTCCATTGACCTAGATTACCATTGAGCTTCCATCTCTATTGAGTTTGTCTTTTTCTTGTACTCTTTTTTTTTTTTTTGGGGGGGGGGGGGAGGGTGGGGGATATATGCTAAATCTGATTCTGCCCCACACTAGAAGATGCCATTAGGATCCAATGTCCTGTAAAACATTCAATATAAATTCCATCAAAGATTTCCAAATTAGTAGCCTACCTAGCATTTCTTACCATTATGAACTTAATCATGAATAATCTAACGTATAGATCATCATAATGCGGTGCTTGGAATAGACCAGGTTTGAAAGAAAACTAGATAACTCGATATAACAATTCTGAAGAGCCTGAAATTCTAGTCAAATGAACATTACAAGAAGTAGATTGAGTCTGTAAATTATGATCTGAGTCTGATGGACGATTATGAGGTAATGAGAGTAATTCTGAGGTGAGGATTCTAAAAACCAGAAGACCAGAGATTTCAATGGCACAAATTTTATGCCTCTTAAACAGGAACTGAAACTGATATACAGTTGTGGGAAAGGAAAGAAATAAAAGAAAAGATGTGATCAAGATTCACCTCCAGGGATCCTACTGAATCACCACAGAGCAAAAGGCAAAAAGCCAGCTTTCATTCATTAAATTCGTGTGCTGGGCTGTAGCCCTCTTAAAGACTTATATAAAAGGATTTAAACATGATTCAATCCAAGTCTAGCTCCTCCAGCCAATACTTACCTTAGAGGTGGTCTTAAGTTCTTAATTGACTAGTATACCATAAAATAATGAAGAAAATAACTTGAAAGAAGGCTGAAATCGTAGGGACCTAATCCAGTCCAATTAAAACAATTCAATAACAATTAAAATAAATGAATAGGACTCTAACTAGACCCCACAACTTATGTAAATAATAAATTCCATATTCATACCTTCTACCCATATTTTAGGCCTATTACAATAAAAACCCAATGAACCAGGGGCCCAACATGTATAAAATCCAACCCAAGGCTTATTTCAACTAAAAAAAGCTCATTTTTGTGATTTATCTGCATCATATTGCCATCCTTGGAACAAAATATTGTTTCTTCTTCCTAATAATCATGATAGTGATCAGAAACGGGAATACTCAGCTTAAGATTTACCCTCTTGTCAAGAGATAATCATGGATCCTTGGGGAGGTTCCAGTTCAAATCAAGTGAGGACAAGAAATGGACTCAAACAGCCCTAGAGAAATCTCAACTGAATGATAAATGGATTCCCAGCTCATCATCTATATGAGGCAAACTTGATTGAAAATTCCTTTTCATCATTCTTTGAAGCCTATCACAAACGTTGACCTTTCCACACATTTCCTCTTTTTTTTTTTTTTTTGGCTGGGTTTGTTTTTGTTATCCAACTAAATCTTTAGTTATGGTTTCCAAGCTGAAGAATTTGATGAAGTTGGGTTTTATTCTACATCATTGATGCTAGGTGAAAGGCAGGTTGGTAGTTCATCACATGGATCCGTGGGAATTTCTTGTGTAAATCTGATTGCTGTTGTCTCACTATAAACCCTGGAACTGGGCTTTTAGAATTGCTTAAGGCATAGGCCTTGAGATGCGCCTCAGGGTGAGGTAACAGAAACACCATACTGCATTAAAAAGTGTGACTGCTGTATTATGAATTAAAGCTAAAACAAAACATGGAGGAACATTAGGTTTTCTTTTAGAAAAGACTGGAAATTAGGATTTGTAAAGAAAATGGCGGGACACCCAAGCAGCAAGACATTGACATGATATAGTTTAGATAAAAATTGAAGAAGAAATAAATAGCAACTAAAAGGACTGATAATTTTTCTCCTCTTATTCCAATAAAAAAACTGCATAATAAATCCATCAAGTTTGGAGATCTACTCCTCAGGAAATCCCTGAACAACACTTTATTTCAGTGCAGCAATCACTTCCCTACAAATTCAGTTCTCTTTTTAACTTCAAGAGAGATACCCGGGCTCTAATAACAAATTATAAGACACGAGCCCCAACATCTAATAGTTTAAAACTTTCATGATACTCTAGTGGCTATTTATCACTTGAAACACTGCCTCTAGAGATTAATAAACTATTAAAACTTATGTAGAAATTTAGTATTTGAACTTGCAAGACATTCCAACAATTAATGAACTCATAGATTTTCTTGGTTATAAGACAAATTACTCTTTACAGGATGCATGTATACCTCTACATATCTATTTATCCACAGGCCTGCTAATGAGGCTTACGCCTCATGTATTAGACAATGAAAATAATGGTATAATGCCTGAGCATTTGGAAACATTGTCCTGGTCATTCTTTTTCCTCTCTTTTTCTATAATTGGTTCTTCTATTTTTATAGCTTTTGGGGGGTTGGGGTGGGATAGGTATTTTGATTGCACTCACCTTCCAAGGTTCATGTGCACTGTCTTTCTTGCATTTTTTTATGGCGATGATCATTTTTCTTACTCTAGGCATACCCCTTTCTAATTTATTGCTACCAAATTGCCTTGACTTAATTCATCGTAAATTGCTTATCTGGAAATTAGGCAGCATGGGTTGCGGGACAGTATGCACACATCAACTTTGCAGACCAGAACAATTTCCGCAAAGCTTTACATAGTGTTGTTTCTGGCTTGCATGATCCTGAGCTTCCAGTCCGTGTTGATTCAGTCTTTGCATTACGCTCTTTTGTTGAATCCTGTAAAGGTATATGTAATCACAGTGTTGAGTCTATAATGTTATGTTTAATTCTGTGATATTTTCTTTTTTCTTGCTTATGTTTATATTGGGTGCATATAACAAAAATGATCCTTGTTTTCTGTTCAGATTTAAGTGAGATCCGCCCAATTCTTCCTCAATTACTTGATGGTATGTGGTTTTGACACATGATGCCTCTACTGATATTATAAGGTAACATTTATCCATTTTGTCTCATTAATGTTTGATGTCATCTACAGAGTTCTTTAAACTTATGAATGAGGTTGAGAATGAGGACCTCGTTTTCACGCTTGAGACCGTTGTGGATAAATTTGGGGAAGAGATGGCACCTTATGCTCTTGGATTATGTCAGAACCTGGTAAAATTTACTTTATTTTTTTTTTTCTTGGTTGCAATTTGTATGTTTAATTTTTGTCTTAGTTGTCTTATTGGGAGATCTTATTTCATTCATTTTTTCTTTCCCCAAATAGGCCGCTGCATTCTGGAAGTGCATAAATACTGCTGAAGCCGATGATGAGGCTGATGATCCAGGTGCACTGGCTGCAGTAGGTTGTTTGCGTGCTATCAGCACAATCCTCGAGTCTGTGAGCAGACTTCCGCATCTCTTTTTTCAGATTGAGCCTACTCTATTGCCTATAATGCGTAGGATGTTGAGTAGTGATGGGCAAGGTATTATTCTCTTTATTTCAGGGAGACTTTTATATTTTCTGAAATTCTTTTAATGCTTTCTAATCCTTGAGTTTTCTTTTCATAGTGCTTTACTATGTTAAGTTGCATGCATCATGTCAGCATATTTGAAATTCATTATTATATTTACAAGTAATGGAGAACTATTATTGTCTAGTGTTAAGTCACATGCATACCAGCCACATTGTAACCTCAATGGTTTGTAGTCCATGAATTCTTCATCCTTGAGGCCAAAGGTTCTAGGCTTAGTAGAGCCAAAGCAAAGGAATAAAGTCACATGCATGTTTGAAATCCATCATTAATATTTCCTAGTAGCTGTGAACATGTTTAGTATGCATTTGACTAATTGTAGGTTGGTGAATATGTTAAGTTTCATATTTTGGGTGTATTTTTGGCTCCATGTTAGATTGATTGAACTTGATAAGCATGGAGACTTAGTATAGGTTTGACACAGAGTAGAGAAACTTTGATTTGTAATGGGCTGCCTTACCTTGAAAAAAAAAAAAAAAAAAAAAAACCACTTTGATTATCATTTATAGATTCTACTAATTACTTTGGTTGACATTATATGTTGGTGTTATTTTATTGGATGTGTTACCAATTATTAATTTTTTTTGGATATGATACTAAAACTCATTTTGAGGATGGTTTTTGCTTCCGGTTTACTTGCGTATCTGACCCCAGCCTGTGGGGCACTCCACCAATGACTGTCTCAAAATATTTGTAATTCCCTACAATGCATAGTATATTAGGCTCAAAATAGTGGGTCATTCAGGTGCACTTCTTTTACTTCTTAGCAACACCAATGCCCAACTCTGATGTCTTTTTTCCCCCTACAGAGGTTTTTGAGGAAGTTCTGGAAATTGTGTCATATATGACATTTTTCTCTCCAACAATTTCTATGGATATGTGGAGTCTTTGGCCTTTAATGATGGAAGCATTGACAGATTGGGCTATAGATTTCTTTCCAAGTAAGTTGCATGGAGTCATTTGGTTATAGCTTTGCTTAAATTAACACTGTCTAACTAAATATTTATGATTTGCATCTTTCGAATTTTGATTGTTATGACTTCCATGCAACTGTTGTGTTGGTTGTTGTGTTAACACTCTTTATTTGAAAGTTTACATTAGTTTGTTTTGTCTTATTCCCTTGATTCTTTTTGGACAGGATGCATTTGTTTGAAGCTAATATCTTTTTTTTTTTTGGATGAATAAAATAATTCATTACTAGGAGAAGAAGAATATACATAGGAAAAAAGAGGTGTGGGGGGGGGGGAGAGGAGATCACTCAAGGACAAGCCTCAACAAAAAGGACAATCCGAAAGGGGACTTAGCTTGCCAAAAACAGCCCAAGCAGCAAAAGAAAAGGGGAACATAGGCTAAATACTGGGGGAGGGGGATACAAAATGGTGGAGGGAAGGCCCCAAGAGACAACAATGAGTTTGTTCCTTGGGGAATCCCATGCAGGTCTAGGACGAGGAGAAGCAATCTTGAAGCGGACGTCAAAATAGATGACTTTCCAAATCTTGCCAAAGGTACGAGAGTTGGGAATCCATCTTCGAAGATTCTGCTCCATCCATACATGGTTGATAGTCGCACAGAAAGCAAGTCTTCTAGCAATGTCACATATAGAGGAACCTACAAAGGTCATGTCCATCCAAATCCATTCTCTGCAAAGGGGGAGGGGTCTCCTTCTCGAGGGCCAATAGCTGGTTAGGACATTTTTCCAAACGATGAAGGAAAAAGTGCAGGAGAAGAAGAGGTGATCAACATCCTTTGTTGAATTCCAACAAAGGTAGCAAGACGATGGCACCTGAATATGTCAATAGATGAGGAAGGACTGTGTGGGGAGGCAATTGGACATGGCAGATGGTAGTCAGGCTGTAAGGCTATGGCGAGGGATGTGGCCTTTAAACCAGATGATTTTGAGCCAAGGAATGGTGGGACCAGAAGATTGGACAAGGTTCTAAGTGGAGGTAGAGGTAAACTTCCCGGTAGGGCAGGGGAGTCAAGATATAGTGTCCTCTCTTCCATGATGGCCCATGGGAGAGGAGGTATGGAAGACCAAATGTCAGATAGGGGGGGATGGGGTGACACTAGGTATCATTCAAAATAATGGAGGAGACTAGTTCATTTCACTCCAAACCAGAGGAGTAGATGATTCTGGGGCTAAGCACAATGTAGAATACTCGTAGGATGCCAGGGATAGAGCCAAAGATTGGTGTTAGATCCATTTTTGATGGAGATCGAGATTGGTCTCAAGGAAATAGGGTGAGCATGGAGGATATTGCGCCAGACCCAGGAGGCATCAATGGAAGGGGAGACAGTCCAGATTGAGTCATTCTTAAGGAGGTGAGAATAGACCTAGGCTACCCAAATACCACTATGCTGGAAGCATTTTTCTGGACGAGCTTGATAATGCCCGCAGAATTGACATCCTTGATTCTTCTAAGCCCAATGCATCCTTTAGAAGAAATTTTGGAAGTCAGGATATTAGGGTTAGAGAGGATGAAGATGAAGAGAAGAGAGGTAGGGAAAAGGAGAGACGTTGAGAGAAGAGGGAAATAGAAAAGGGAGAAAAACGTGAGTGAGTTCTCTTCTCACCTCACCTATATTAGATTCAAATAATACTTTAGTAAATTACATATTCCTCCCTAAGGGAGGTGAAAGAGAAATAAAATAAATTATATAAAAGGACAATTTAACATAAGACAATACCTAATATACCCCTAATACATATATTCTAACACTCCCCTTCAAGCTGGAGAATAAATGTTATACATTCCCAGCTTGCATAAGAGGGTACTGAACTGGTGAGGAATGAGTCCTTTGGTGAAGACGTCTGCCAGTTGGTCTCCTGTCCTCACAAAGGATGTGCAGATATTACCGGAATCAATCTTCTCTTTAATGAAATGTCGGTTTACAATGTGCTTTGTTTTATCATGTTGCATTGGGTTGTGAGCAATGCTTATTGTTGCTTTGTTGTCACAGTAGAGTCTTATAGGCCCCTCAGTGTCATATCCCAACTCGAGAACTAGCCGACGCAGCCAAGTGAGCTCACAAGCAGATGAGCCATTGCTCTGTACTCAGCCTCTGCACTGGATCTAGCTACAATCTGTTGTTTTTTGCTACTCCATGTGACCAGGTTACCACTCACGAATGTGCAATAACCAAATGTAGATCTTCTATCATAAATGGATCCAGCCTAATCAGGATCGGAATAGCCTTTTGTCCTCAAGTGATTGTTCTTGGCATACAAAAGGCATTTTCCTAGAGAGGACTTCAAGTATTTGAGGATACGGTACACAACATATAAGTGCCCACTCTTGGGTGCATGCATAAACTGGCTCACTACTCCCACTGCTTCAGAAATGTCTGGGTGAGTCAGAGATAGATAAATCAACTTCCCCACTAGCCTCTGGAATTTCCTTGCATCAATAAAGGAAGGGCTACAATCCTCTCCAAGCTTATAATTCTGCTCAATAAGAGAACTTGCTGGTTTACAACCCAGCATTCCTGTTTCCTTCAACAGATCTAGAACAAATTTTCTCTAGCATACATTGATTCCCTTCTTAGACCTTGACACTTCAATACTCAAGAAATATTTCAAGTGTCCTAGATCCTTGATTTCAAATTGTTTATTCAAATAAGCTTTCAGCCTAGTTATCTCTTCATTGTTGTCTCCAGTTACCACAATATCATCAACATACACAATCAGTGTTGTGATGGTGCCATTACGCCTCCGGGTAAATAATGTGTGGTCTGCTTGATTATGAGAATATCTATTTTTCAGAATGGCTTGTCTGAACCTCTCAAACCAAGCCTTTGACAACTGCTTCAGACCATAAAGTGCCTTCTTTAGGAGACACCTTACCATCGGTTACTGGAAAGTTGAAACCAGGAAGGGGCTGCATATACACTTCCTCCTCTAAATCTCCATGAAAGAAGGCATTCTTCACATCTGACTGATATAAGGGCCAATCTCTGTTTGCTGCCATAGATAAAAGAACTCTCATAGAGTTATGTTTGGCCACAGGAGCGAAGGTCTCCAGATAATCAATTCCATACACCTGACTGTACCCTTTGGCCACCAATACTGCCTTATACCTCTCAATAGCACCATCTGATCGGTACTTGATTTTATAGACCCATCTACATCCAACTGGGATTAAGGTCAACTAGTTTCTAGGTACAGTTCTTCTCAAGAGCCATTATTTCATCTGACATGGCTTGTTCCCACTTAGGGTGTGACATAGCCTTAGTAATAGTTTTGGGAATGGAAGCAGAAGAAAGAGCAGCTGTAAAAGCAACACCTGTAGGAGAGAGAGCATTATAGGAGACAAACTGGGCTATAGGATTAGTACAAGCTCTCTTACCCCTACGAACAGCAATAGGAAGATCCAAATGAGGAGAGGAGATGTTACCTGACTGAGGAAGGGGAAGCTCAGGATGTAGATTGAAAGAGGACTCTTGGTAGGTCTTCTTTCTTCTTGTGTACACAATAACAGATGCCTTCTCTGTACAAGGTTCATCCACAGTAGCAACATCATCCACCTCTTTATTTTTATCAATATTAAAGGGAAAGGGAGTAAGAGGCAATGGGCTAAGAAATGGAATTGTGTCAGCAGCCTTTTCAATTTCATTTCCATTCTCCCCCTGAAGAGGATGCTGATGAGGTGCAAAGTGAAGGATAGACTCAAGAAAGGTGACATTTTTGGAAAGAAATCACCTGCGAGATGAAGGGTGATAAAACTTGTAGCCTTTGGTGGTGGAAGAATACCCAAGGAAGAGGCATTTTAGAGCCTTGGGATCAAGTTTGGTGCGGGAGGATTTGCTAACATGTTCATAACAAACACAACCAAACACCTTGGGAGGAAGAGTGAAAGCAGAAGACTAAGGAGATAAGAGTGCAATTGGGTTTTGAGACCCAAGAATTTTGGTAGGTATGCAATTGATGAGGAAAGCCGCAGCAAGAACAACTTCAGACCAAAAGGTTTTGGGAACATGCATACCAAATAAAAGACTTCTACCAACTTCTTACAAATGACAATTTTTCCTCAGCTACCCCATTTTGTTGGGGTGTATCAACACAAGCAAGCTGATGGATAATACCATTGTCAGTAAAAAAATCTTGTAGACCACCATACATGTACTTCCTCCCCTTTATCAGACTTAACAATTTTGATCCTGGTTTCAAATTGGGTATGGACCATTTGATAGAAATTTTTGAAGGCATCATAAATATCACTCTTATGCTTCATAAGAATGGTCTAAGTACAACAAGAAAAATCATCCACAAACGAAACAAAATAACGATGGCCAAACAGGGAGGTAGTGGGACAAGGTCCCCAAACATCAGTATGCACAATATGAAAAGGAACAATAGATCTATTACCATGATAGGGATAAGATGAACGACAATGTTTAGCAAAAATACATGGTTCACAATGAAATACATGAGAAAGAAAAAGATGTAAACAAATGAGGTAACTGTTTCCTTTTAACATCAAAAGATGGATGTCCTAAACGCTGATGCCAAAGCATCACACAGTCTATAGAACTATCATCACTACTGCCACATACATAGGATTGTGGTGTAGGCAAAAAAGGCAACTGCGGCTCAAGACGGTATAGGCCGCCCTCCTCACATCCACTACCAATAATCCTCTTTGTCCCCAAATCCTGAAAAAAGCAATGAAAAGGAAAAAATTTGATGCAACAATTCAAGGTTTTAGTTTAAGTGCTCACAGAGAATAGGTTCAAGGTAAGGTTAGGAACATGAAGAACAAAAGCAAGTGAAATGGAAGAGGTAATGGGAATATTGCCTTTACCAGAAATAGAGGAGAAAGTACCATCGGCTACCCGGACCTTATCCTTACCAGAGCAAATGGAGTAGGAGTCATAGTAATGGGACGTACCAGTCATGTGGTCAGTGGCACCAGAGTCGATGATCCATGACGGAGCTATGGAAGGTGTAGAGGTGGTGACATGTAGAGCAAAAGCTGAGGCATCCTGTGAGGTAGACGGGCTATCAAGCTGAGATATGAACCAGCGAAGCACTGTAATATCATCCCTAGAGAAGGAGCTGATATCTGTCTGTGCGGGGCCTTTAGAATCAGTCTCCGTTATAGTAGCATGGGTTGTAGCCCCTCCTCTACAACCACCACATGTGCCAGTAGATCCACCACGTGCACTAGGACGGCCATGAAGGACCCAACATCTCTCTCGAGTATGGCCATGTGTCCCACAATGATCACACTGTAGTCTATCCCTGTCATCGCCACAAGAGGGCCCTTGACCTCGGTCCATGGCACCTTTCCTGGTTTCCTCACTCAGGAGGTAGCTACACACCTCATCAAGTGTAGGTAGGGGTGATCGGCCCAAAATCTGTATCCGACTCTGCTCATATTCTAACTTCAGCCCACCTAGAAGAATCAGTACACACTCTTTTTCAAGAGATCTATAGACCTTGGCTTCATCATCAGGATTGGTCAAAGGAAGATCTCGGTAATGATCATACTCCTCCCAGAGTCCTATAATAGTATTATAGTAGTTAGAAATGGCCTTAGTCCCCTGCTTCATGGAGAGAGCTTGCTGAAGAAGTTGGTAGACCTTCACAGAGTTACCTTCCATGTCATAGGTCCTAGAGACACTATCCCAAATATCCTTGGCAGTTTCCTTCCTTATAAATCTCCGACCTATCTCAGGTTTCATGGAGAAGAGTAGCCAAGTCATAACAGTAGAGTTTGCAGTCTCCCATTTCTGGTACCCTGGGTTTGCGACAACGGGAGCCTTGATAGCCCCAGTAATATATCCTAGCTTCCCTCTACTCCGTAGGGACAACTTCACAGAGTGACTAATGCAAGTAGTTGGTACTATCCAACTTCACAAGAGAAATCCGGGTGTTAGGATTGTCAAAGACAATTGAACTGGGGTTGGTACTACTCGTGTCACACCCCGTTCACACTGAACCGGAGCGGTGACCGAGTTAACACCGGTTAACCCAAACCTGCCAGGATCATCAGATACTGTATTCCACCACAGCATACACACACTAACATAAGTTCATCAGATCAGCGGAAGACTAAGTTTTACCTGTGAATAAATCCCATATACTTGATACCCGAATTGTGATACAATAATTATATACATTTGGGCCCGAAGGCATGATATATACACAAAAAGAATATGATTCAAATACCAAGTATATACAGGAAATCATCAAAACCATCAGAGTACACAGCTCGGCTCGGTTTCAAGGCTGGAGCTCAGCTCGGCATCAGGGGTTGTGTCCAGCTCGGCATCACATAGAAGAGCTCAGCTCGGCCTCGGAAGTGGAGCTCAGCACGGCCTCCAAGGTGGAGCTCAGCTCGGCCTCAGAACTGCTGTCCCGCAGCACAGCTCTCGCACAAGCAGTCAACGCCGTGCTCTAACTCCTCAGGGGTCCACCAGTCCTCTTCAGGAAACTCGACTGTGGGACCCACCCCATGCTCCTCAGATGTATGACCTGCAAAATCATCTAAAAAGGGGGTGCACACGTGGGATGAGCTCACTAGCCCAGTAAGTAGAAAGGTGGACCACACACAACAGTCCACACATCACAACACATCATATGCACTACATGCCATGCTATACATTTTAAATCACATCCACCTAAGCAA